>NW_026898148.1:0-45986 GCF_033153095.1 Gastrolobium bilobum
AGAGAAAGAAACAAGCAAGAACAAGAGAAAGAAACTAGGAAACCCAAAGAAACCAAGAAAACTTTAAGAAAGAGTGAAAACAGAGAAAGAAACCCTAAGAAAACCTTAAGAAAACAGAGAAAGAAACCCTAAGAAAACCTTAAGAATAGTGAAAAGAGAGAAAGAAAAATTTTAATTTATATTTTTTGGCGGCAAAACTATGATGACCGTAAGTTATTTCCGTCCCTCTGAAGTTCTAATTTAGCTACTCTTAAAATTTATTATATTTACTAATTTATATTAGCTAATGTATATACATATTAAAAAATATATGTGTGGATGGACAGCTGAGAAATATATATTCTAATTTTAAGGGAATAAAATTCATTTTAATTATTAAAAATATGAGACATGATTGGGTTGTGAAAAAATTCATCACAATATATATATATATAATTCATTATAGTTTGACTAATTACTTTGATTAATTTAATAAAAAAAACCCCTAATTCACATGGAAAATAAATATAATCATAATAATATTTATTAAAAAATTGGCTTTACTAAATGCTAACATCTTTTAAACAAGAGTAACAGAAGAAAGCTTGAGAAGAAGCATTTACAAAGACCTTAATCTAGATGACATTAAAGAAACTTTGGTTATTGATACCACCATTTAGAAAAAATTCAACAGACGCTTAAACGAGGATTAAAATGCAATGAACATTATTTACCCCTCCCCCCCCCCCCCCAAAAAAAAAACAGAAATGCAAAGAAGATTGAGAGAAGACAATCTTAGAGTTCTATTGGTTGTGTCCCTACAATCATAACATAATACAGAATGAAGAAGAGGCAAATCATGTCTAGAGGTGACTACTTCAGTTGTTTGATGAAATACTTCTGAGGGATCTACACCACATAAGATATCCCTGTACTTACCTGCTGGTATATTTGGTTCTGCTCCGCTCCATTATTACTCCTTAAAACATTTCCCAGAGAAAATAGTGTTTACTATTTTCTCTGTAAATGTTTTGAGAACACAATAACATAAACACTATTTTGAAACGCCTCATCATTATCATGTAAAAAAACACTAGTTGTTTGTTGGGTGCACATGCAAAGAAGAAAGTGGTTCTGATCTGTAATATAATGGGGTAGGTGGTGGCGGTTTCGGTGAACTGAAGACAATGGATCTATGGAAGTGAAATGAGAGTCCAAAGATAATGTAAAGTGAGAAAGAATGGACAGATCGCAGCAATAAGTTTTTGAGAAAGGTGAAAGAGAGAGACACGTAGAGATAGAAAGGTAGGAAGCGGAAAAGCTCAAGAGAGAAGAGTGGACGCAAAAAAATAAAAGCAAGCTCTCTTGTCAAATCACAACCACATTAGGTGAATGAGGACTGACAAAAGCAATTAATGGCTCTGATCTGATCAAACAGAACAGTAGTATCTACTCCTATTCCCCAAATAAACTTTAATCTCGTGCTTTACCATCCTTATAAACAAGAGAATACATCGATAACAGTATCAAGGTAGGGAAAAAGCGAAAGACTATGCATGACACCAGAGATTATAAACTACAGAATAGGTGAATGAATGATACAGGGCTACAAGTAATAATACTGAGTGACCCGAAACAGAGCTTCTAAGATTCATTCAGTTATATATAAGAAACTTAACACTACAAACAAAAGCTCTCTTGTAATTAGGTGCTCTCAAGGAGCAGACTTTGACCTCTTATTTCCTTTCCTGTGAGTTGAGCTGCTGCTTGTAGTTGGTAGCTTATCTTGTTGAACAAGATCTTCAACAGTATTGTTATTGTGAGTTGAGCTGAGCATGAAGGGTGAGAAGAGAAGAGAAGAGGGGGCTTAGGGTTTTTCTTTGGTGGAGAAGAGAGAGAGGGAGAAGAAAGAGAGGAATGAGTGAGTGAAATTAAATTAAATCCCGCCCAATTAAATTACATTTTTTACGTTTAAGCTAGATGCCAGTGAAAATTAAAATTAAACAATGAAAACATATATGTACGAGTAAACAAGAGAATACATCGATATCAGTAGCAAGGACTCTCTTTGGGGGAAAAGATACAAGGATTATAGACTACAGAATAGGTGAATGAATGATACAGTGCTACACAGCACAACTAGATAGTTTTAATATAATAACACTATCATTTTTTGGAAACAAAAAAAGCTTCAAAATTCCCTAAGAAGCCAAGATTTTGAGAAAGTGAAAGAGAGAGACACGTAGAGAGAGAGAGAGAGAGAGAAAGGTAGGAGCTCAGGAGAGAAGCAAGGAAGCAAAAAAAAGAAGAAGTGCGCAATTAATAACCAATAAAGCTCTCTTGTCAAATCACAACATTAGGTGCTCTGAGGATCTGACTCTGATCTTCGATCAACAGAACAGTAGTCTAGCATCTCTCCTATTCCCTAAATAAAGTAACACAAACAGCGCAATTAAACTTCAATCTTATTAAGAAATTTTTCAAATCCATTTTTTTATTTATTTTCTTCTCTTTAAATTATGTTGGAATTTCTATATATATAACATGTTGTTTCATCCTAACGGATATGTTGTTTCATCCTTGAATGGGTGTCTTTTCGTGTTGAACGAATGTGTCTTTTCGTACTATACCATTAAATGACATCAAATTTCACTGCATTTCTCATTGAACCAGCATCAAAATAAGCACATCAAACCAAAAGGTCATATATCAATTTTTGGTACCATGCTTATAAATATATAAAGCCATTTCACAAAAGACTTAATATAATTGGAAAGACCATCAACCATCAAACCGGATTCGTCACATGGCATGGTTGTCTTACACGAAACAATTCTTTTAGAATAAAGGCATGCATATAATTAGTCATATATATACAATCAAAGGCCACAAACCCAAAATTATATGTAGGCATTAATTCAAAAATCATAACCAATCAATGGAAACCTTTCAATTTTTCATTATGGTCCTCTATAATTTTAATTCAAGTGCCTCAATATACAAAGCATCGATATGTTTACTTCCATGAATTTCACTCATGGTTTCAAAAATCATATATTCAACAACAATAAACTGGAAAGAAAGACCGTAACAGTGCATTAAAACTACAAAGGCTATTCAAAACCATTATGAACACGAAGATCGAGAAACCCAATGTGAAGCACTTTCACAATTCATGATTACAAAATTCAATGCAATTTATGAGTCTATGGGTATATAGCGGAACATTATCATTCCAATAATCATGATATTACCAACAAAACAATCGGTTATTACAAGAAACCGATACGTTCTCAAATTAAGCCGAGACATAATATAAGTATATATATTCCACGTGATACCATTCACATATTATTCATGCAAACAGAAATTATACTATGATTAATCACACAGATTAATCACACAATAAATAAAAAATAGTATATAAAACAGAAAATAAAATATACTGATCACAGGTTCAAAACACCAAAATTGTCTTAAGATTGTTAATGGAATTTCTAATTCTGTGTTGAGTGTTTGATTCTGTGTTGTTGAAATTATGTTTTTACTTTACCGTGTCTCGGTTCTGTTCGTTTTCATACTGGTTTGAATTTTTCATTTAAAAAAAAAACGGAAAATTTGTATACACGGTTAACCCTCGGTTTGTTTTGAAACCACCACAGAAATAAAGGGATCTGTTTAATATAATACACTATATATATGTTAAATTGGTTAGCATTGGTGTATCGATTTTCGTGTCCATGCTTTTGAATAGCATTTTCAACACTGTACTCTCGATTTTTTGTACAAAGATTATTATAATATTGGTTTTTCATATTGATTTTGAAAAGTAATTTATCGATGGTCGTGCCTTCATATTGGTTTTGATATATACTACAGTACGGTTTGCTTTTGAATACGGAAGTATGTATAAAACCAAAACCTTGCCTTGATATTTGAAAACTACTTCGTGAATATTGTTCTAATATGATATTTGTTAGTTTTCGTGATTTGTCTTCTACATATATATACATCTTCTATTACGTAATATATATGTTATTGTTCTAAAAGTCCTGTGTGGATTTTGGCTTTCATATATATCATTTGTTTCTCGTTTCTCGTGCTACATTGTATTTTAATACATAATAATTGTGTTTTTGCATGAAAGAAAAATAACTTTGAGAATGCAAAATGTGGAATCTTAAATTCTCTGTGTTTGCAAAATATTTGCATTTTGGAATTAAAGTATGATAAATTTCTTGAAAATTCAAACGATTGCTCCTTATGGTGTTGCAATTTAATGTGATTGCGTATAAAGAACCAGACATTAAATAAAATGATGTTGTTGATGTCTGGTTTATGGGGCAAAGTCATTTAATGACAAATTATATAATCAGTAAAGTACCCCACAAGAAAATTAAGAACATTCCCTATGAAATGTGGAAAGGTAGGGAGGGTTCCTAAACCTAAAAGGTTGAAAATCGGACCTAAAACTGTGGATTGTGTATTCATTGGTTATGCAGGTTTCTGGTTTATAAATCTGATGTTTCAGATATACATGTTAATACGGTTATTGAGTCAAGGGAAGTTACTTTCCTTGAAGACGTATTTCCGTATAAGAAAATATATGAATCAAGTGGTAATAATGATGATCAGGTTGTGATACCTCAGGATGCTACAACTGATACTGATCCTGTAGAGGATGTAGAAGATGAACCTAGACGTAGCAAGAGGCAAAGGACCGCCACATCCTTTGGACCTGATTTTATGACATATCTATTAGAAAATGAGCCTCGGACGTATAAGGAAGCTATAACGTCCCCGGAAAGACCATTCTGGGAAGAAGCTATCAATAGTGAGATAGAATCTATCTTGTCCAACCACACTTGGGAATTGGTAAATCTTCCTCCTGGCAATGAGCCTTTAGGAAGTAAGTGGGTTTTCAAAAGAAAAATGAAAGAGAATGGCACTATTGATAAATATAAAGCAAGGCTTGTGGTAAAAGGTTACAGGCAACGTGAAGGTCTCGATTTTTCGATACTTATTCACCGGTTACAAGGATCACATCTATTAGGATGTTGATCGCGGTAGCTGCATTGAATGGATTACAAATACATCAAGTGGATGTTAAGACTGCCTTCTTAAACGGCGACCTGGAAGAAGAGATATATTTAGAACAACCTGAAGGTTTTGTTGTTCCAGGACAAGAACGGAAAGTTTGTCGCTTATTAAAATCCCTTTACGGGTTAAAGCAAGCTCCAAAACAATGGCATGAGAAATTTGACAAAGTTATGTTGTCAAATGAATTTCTAATTAATGAATGTGACATATGTGTCTATGTTTGAAATACTGAAAAAGGTTTTGCCATTGTCTGTCTTTATGTAGACGACATGTTGATCATGGGTAGTAATAATCAAATGATTAATGCTACTAAACAATTACTTAAAAGTAAGTTTGATATGAAAGATATGGGGATAGCAGACGTTATCCTAGGTATTAAAATCCATAGAACATCTACAGGGTTGGCCTTATCACAGGCTCACTATATAGCTAAGGTTCTTGAGAAATTCAAGAGTTTGAATATAACTCCTGTGAGGAACCTGTAGATTCTAATTTGAGTTTATTAAAGAACACTGGTAAAGCTACAGCACAAAAGCTATATGCTCAAGTGTTGGGAAGCCTTATGTATGTTATGAACTGCACCAGACCTGATATTGCTTATGCAGTAAGTCTGTTAAGTCGCTTTACCAGTAATCCAAATGAGAATCATTGGAAAGCTATGGTAAGAGTTTTGGGATACTTGAAGTATACTCAGAATTATGCTTTGTATTACGAGAAATACCCTGCGGTTATAGAAGGGTATTGTGATGCAAATTGGATCACCGGCTCTAACGACACTAGATCCACAAGTGGATATGTGTTTACCCTTGGTGGAGGTGCTATGTCTTGGAAATCGTCCAAGCAAACCTGCATTGCAAGGTCAACCATGGAAGCAGAATTTATTGCTTTAGATAAGGCCGGTGAAGAAGCCGAATGGCTTCGTAATTTTATTGAGGATGTTCCTAATTGGCCAAGACCGGTACCATCCGTATGCATACATTGTGATAGCCAAGCAGCTATTGGAAGGGCCAAGAACGTCATGTATAACGGTAAGTCTAGACACATACGTCGAAGACATGATACCGTAAGACAACTATTCTCGAATGGAATCATTTCAATTGACTATGTTAAGTCTAAGGAAAACATAGCGGATCCGTTAACCAAAGGGATTCCTAGAGAGTTGGTTGAAAATTTGTCGAAAGGAATGGGTTGTTTTTTCTTTTTCTTTCGTACTGTAAACAATGAAACGGTTTTCATATCTATCTATATATATGAAAGCCAAGTGACTTTATTAAATGCTTGTGCACAGCGGTTTATTGCAACCGAAGAATTCTATGCATATATTATTATATTATGAAGGTTTACGGTTAATAATAACCATTGAATGAGTCTCGGTTATCAATTCCATGCATGGCTGGCAATTTATATATATGTTTATATGGCCTGTTTCAATACCTTTAAGGTCGAAGGAAGTTTCCTTTTTTTTAAAAAAAAAAATGGAAATTCTGGTTCTATTCTTTTATACATGGCATCTGTAACATTTACGGATTTGACAAACTCAACTTCGAAATAGTAAATGCATTTATGGCATTGAATTTATGATTGGAAATTAAATTTCAAACCTTGATTTGGTGTAAACCTCTTGCAGATTGAAAATGTTTCTTTGAAACATTGCATCTTTTGAATTTAAAGGAAAAAAAATGGCAGTTTATTAACTATCTATTTTATAACTTGCTGCTGGAGCATTTTCCTTGTTTTATGTTGGTTTGATACTTCATTATTTAAATTTAATCGGTTATTGGGTTTTCTTACATGATATGAATCCAACTATGTTGGGATATGGACAAACATCATTTATAAAGGTGATAATTATTACACCCAACGTTATGGGTGTCCTGGTGGCAAGTGTGATGTACTATCATCTTTTGAGGAACCAAGGTTAGAAACCTTTTGGCCATTGGAGTGTGATTTTATTTCTTATGTGAATGTAACCACCACGCCACTGTAGGTGGTATACTAAGTTTTTGGCATTTTAGAATATGTCAAGTGAATTAGCATTGCTTGTTGTCATTCAAGTAATCTGAGGACAAATGGATGCGTTTTAATATCTATAATACGTTGATAATGATGCATCGAATGGATATCGTGATGATGATCCATTGGAGAATTAATACATTTATTTCGTGGGAAATCTCTCGATTTCTTTGAATGAATATATATGAAGCAACTAATGAGTGTCATTACTCGTTTATGTGTATGAATGCATATGTGGAAATTAATTATGTATTGCATTGGATTCAATTACCTATGATTTGGATGTCATAAATGATATGCTGGTTGTGTATTATTTTATGGTTAACATGAAGTTTATGGTGAGATATATTCAATTTTTGTAGAGTCATAAAGTCTCTCCATATATGTTTAACGATTTTGATTTTATGATAGCCAATGATAATTCTTTCTTAATTCCACTGTGTTAAAGATGGATATAAAAGTTTTATGTCCAATGAAATATTCTGTATTATATGAACGTGGAAAGAGCTATCTTAGTCATGGCATGATCAAAGTCAATGTGATGGCTTTAAATGTTGTCAATGACATAATAATTGTATATTATTTTATGGTAATGTTCAGTAAGAAAATTAAAGGCATAAGGAGCAATCTAGTGGGGAGAGTATGATGCCCCTTCGAGAAATTTTGTTTAAAGTTTGGTATTACATACCAAAAGATGGCTCCTTATGCTTCAGAATCCAATAGTATTGCTGAGAGAAAGAACCAGACATTAAATGAAATGATGTTGTTGACGTCTGGTTTGTGGGGGAAAATCATTTTAATGATAAAGTGTACAATCAATAAAGTACCCCACAAGAAAAATTTAGAACACCCCCTATGAAATATGGAAAGGTAGGGAGCCTACCTTGAATTATCTTGAAGTGTGGGGGTGTTTGACAAAGAGCATACCATACGACATATAGAAAGGAAAGAAGTCATCCCTGAAATATTTTAGAGTGTGGGGGTGCTTGGCTAAGGTTGCGGTTCCTAAACCTAAGAAGTTGAAAATCGGACCTAAAACCGTGGATTGTGTATTCATCGGTTATGCACTTAATAGTAGTGCTTATCGGTTTCTAGTTTATAAATCTGATGTCTCAGACATACAAGTTAATACGGTTATTGAGTCAAGGGAAGTTACTTTCTTTGAAGACGTATTTCCGTATAAGAAAATACAAGAATCAAATGGTAATAATGATGACAAGGTTGTGATACCTCGGGATGCTACAACTAATATTGATCCTGTAGAGGATGTAAAAGATGAACCTAGACGTAGCAAGAGGCAAAGGACCGCCACATCCTTTGGACATGATTTTATGACATATTTATTAGAAAATGAGCCTCGAACGTCTAAGGAAGCTATAACGTCCCCGGAAGGACCATTCTGGGAAGAGGCTATCAATAGTGAGATAGAGTCTATCTTGTCCAACCACACTTGGGAATTGGTAAACCTTCCTCCTGGCAATAAGCCTTTAGGAAGTAAGTGGGTTTTCAAAAGAAAAATGAAAGAGAATGGCACTATTGATAAATATAAAGCAAGGCTTGTGGTAAAAGGCTACAGGCAACGTGAAGGTCTCGATTATTTCGATACTTATTCACCGGTTACAACTATTAAGCTCCTCTTATATACTTTTTAAAAGCAGAGGCAAAGTAATAATACTTAGTGAACTGAAACTGAGCTTCGAAGATTCATTCAGTTATAAAAAACTTATCACTACAAACAAAAGTAACAATACAGATACAATGAATAAACCATAGACTATAGAGCACAAACAAATACATGACGTACAATATTAATAATGAGGATTTAAGAAAAAATAAAGGTATGGTATGGTATGGTATGGTATGGTATCGGAAGTTACCTTATCCTCAGCAGCAAGTAAAGGAAGATTTTTGGGAAGAATCTCAACTCAAGAGGCTCAGAGTCGGGTGCCATCAAGAGGAGAAATGCCTCTGTTCAGTGTCTTTTTTGAGCTGAGCTACAAATACAAATAAAAATACATGTTTTATGGTCGCTGAAACAAAAAGAAAAAAGAAAAAAACGCAGTAACACACTTAAAATAAATGGTAGAACCAACGAAATGAAATGAAATGAAACAAAAGCAGAGGCGAAAGAAAGTTCCTTTCCTGTGAGTTGAGGAGCTGCTTGTAGTTGGTAGCTTATCTTGTTGAACAAGATCTTCAACAGTGTTGTTATTGTGAGTTGAGCTGAGCTTGATTGAAGAGAAGAGAAGAGAAGAGAAGTGGGCTAGGCTTAGGGTTTTTCTTTGGTGGAGAAGAGAGAGAGAGAGAGAGAGAAGAAAGAGAGGAATGAGTGAGTGTTATTAAATTAAATCCCGCCCAATTTTAGATGAAAAATCTTTGAAAATTGTAAATTGTAAATTTGTGATCTGAGATGAGACTGCATCTGCATGTTTCGGATTATGCATTGAGAGGTGAGAGAGACTAAGAGCAATGGTTGGTTATTTTGATCAGTTTTGTTTTGGCCCAATCCAATCCATCTTTAATTAATTATAATAAAACTTTAAATTATAATATTTGCGCTGAAATCAAATTATTATAGATTACCTGCTAAAAAGCGCGCGCGTGGTCAAGTGTCCAAAGCACATTACATTGATTTGCATTGGAGAGGGCCACACTTGACTTGACAATCAGACACTACACTACACTGAGTAAAAGCAATGCAATGAATGGACTTGGGTCGGGTGTTATTTTCAGCAGCATCATCTTTGTTTTGTTTTGTTTTGGGCCCAATCCAATCCAAATATCCAATCCATCTTTGTTTTGTCACTTACATACATCGAGGAGGGAGGGATTTCTTAATTCTAAATAAATAAATGTTAATTAAAATGCTAATTAATATATCTGATTCTATATCCTATACTATACTACCGTAGAAGGAGAGGAGGGGGAATAAATTATTATTATTAACTACTCAATGAAAGAATTAAATTATAGAACAGTTTCGGATCTTAAAAAAATTATTTAGAAAGTATCTCATAGACTTTCTTTTACATAGAGGGCCTATAAACTTATAGGCCGACCTATTTTATATTATTTATTTTAAATTAAATAAATAAATTATTATTTTAATGGTTTTGAATAATAAAATTATATTATTTTAATTATTTTCTTTAATTATTGAACGTCTTGTAGGCTTAAACAGGCTAACAAGTCTATGTCAAGACTTTTGTTTTTTAAATATACGTCATGCTAAATTTATAATTTGGGCGTGCACAAGCTAACGAATCTGGCCATGCCTAAAGTATTTTACATGTGTCTGACCTATTTAAGCTAAAGCCTATCTCTATCCAGCCTATTTACACCCCCCTACTTTTAACAATGGTTTTTCGTTGTTGATTAAATGTGAGTACTATAAACATGCTTTTAACGTTGGTTGGCCCGTCCCGCCCCGCCACCAACCCGCCAAAAACGGGACAGGGCGGTTTAACCCGCCATTAAATATGGGTGGGAAAAATGAACTCACCCCGTTTTATGGTGGGTTGGCGGGTCAACCCACCAACCCGTCAATTAAAAAAATAAATAATTAAAATTTAAAAATAAATTATATTTTATTAATTTTTCTAATATTATTTTATTTTATTTCACACTTCTTTTAATTTTTCTCAATCTCAATCTTAAATGTATACTAATATTTGTCAAAACATTCTTTAGGAACTCATTCGTCTCCATATAAAGATAACATTTGTCATAAATAAAATTGTTATTCTTTATTTTTTCTAAGAAGTACTAATGTAAAAAAAAAATTGGATATCACAAAAATTTAATGACAAATGAAATACTATTTAATTGTAAAATATATATATATATAACCCGACGGGTCAACCCGTTTTGACCCACTTCTAGGCGGGGCGGGTTGAAGTGGGTTGGTGGGTTGAAAATCTCAACCCAACTCGTCCCGTTTTGGCGGGTTGACCCGCCGGGCAGTGGCGGAGCCACGTTGTGGCCTACAGTTGCCTTGGCACTGGCTTATTTAGCCACGTTCATTTAGCTACATTTGAAAAGTAGCAAATTCTGTTCAAATTTTTTGAAAATTAGCCACGTTTTGGTCGTAGCCAAAGAACCGTAGCTATTTGGGCACTAGCTGAATTTTTTGGCACTTGCTAACATGTCATGCTGGCTCCGCCACTGCCGTCGTGCTCAACCCATATTGTCACCCCTAAATTTACATATAAAGTAGAGTCATCAAAACAGGCTATCTCTTCCTGTTAGGCCCTAGCTCGCACGAGTTAAGGCAAAAAATCCTACAAATAAAAAAGCCTGCATGAGCCAAAAACTTATATAATCCCACGAGATAGGGCCTGTCCACGAGCCAAAATTTCATATAAGTCAATCATTTGTCATTAATTAAAATTGTGACAGTAGCAAACAGGCATCACCAAAACCTTATCTGAAACTTCCATCCCTGATCCATCTACCGCTCCCAACTTCTACACTATATAATCAACTATAATGGAAAGAACAAAAAATCTTTACGTAATCCTCCAAGACAAGCAATCAATGAGATAAAATAAACCATGTTGTCATATAATTGAATGGAAATTGATTTCTCCGGAGAAACTATTCCCCTATCACAGACTCATAAAAAAAGAGCCCTATTTTCACATTGTAATATTATTAGGATTTGATTGCTATTTCTGCAGAAAAAATATATAATAAAAAACATTAATATTAAAAAATCAAAATAACAACATCACCTTTATTTATTGACCAATTGTAGCTTAATAACAATTTACATTAAATTTTCTTCCACATTTCATTGTAGATTTTTTACACTAGATTTGAACCCCACCAATGTCAACACCCATTTTACATTAACAGCGCCGCCATAAGCATCACACCGTGGAACCGCAGTGCTATTAGATGATGAACATGACTTCATTTACCTGTTGGTGGGACGATGACTTAGATCGGGGAGAGAGATAGAGCAAAGACAGAAAACTGAGAAAAGGATGTTGAAATGATTAATATAAAAATATAAAAAATAAATAAATTTAATGTATACGGGCCAGCCTCCAAGGCTTCAAGGCCGGGCTTGGCTATGAAAGCCTGAGGCCTTTAAATAAAAAAGCTTTTGCATGAGTATAAGTCTGGGCTTAATAATAAAAAAAGACGTCCGAGCCGAAATCGGGCCTAAGCTTAGGCCCATCCTCATCTATCACGCCTAGCGGATTCATAAGTCCCACCACACCTAATAATTTCAATCATTTTTACCTCATCTTCTTTCATCTTCTAACTTTTTCATCATCTTGAAGATCTTCTTCACATCTCCTCAGCTTCATCCTCATCTTCTTCCATCTTTTCAGCTTTTTCATCATCTTCAACATGATGAAAAACCAACATGTTATCATTCCAATCGAAACCAACATCTAAATATTTTTGTAAACGAAAAAAGAAATTAATATTTAAAAAAAGAACCAAAAAATATAACAACTCTTGTTGATAATTTTTACTAAATCGTCGTGAGTTTGATTAATGTTGATGCTCCTTCATAGGTCAATTACATGTAAGTACCACTGTAAGCACTTGCTGAAACATGTAAATAGAACAATTTTACCCCCTTTACTCTTGTCCCTTTTATGTAACCCTGCTCAATCATAATTTGAGGCTATATGATCCAAAGAGTTATCTACTCCTCTTATATAACTCAAAAACATTAACATATTGAATAATCTATGGACATTTATACTAGTAATTGACACTTCAGTATCATTCACAAAAATTTTAGAAAGCTAAATTTTCCATCCACATTAGACTCATCAGTCTTTACAAATAATCTTGTTCAATCATTCACAAAAAATGTCGATGTTGATCAGACTAATTATTAACCAAACAAGAACAATAGTGAAAATAAAAGTATAAAAATAGAAAGAATGCATGGTTACGTGACTTGTTGGTTATACAAACTCAAAGAAAATACAAATGAATGGAGGTCAATCTCAGTAGAGAACAAATCTGGGAAGCCAAAGAATTAAATTTGAATCCCATTTACAACTACATAGACAACAAATAATTGGTGTTATCAACTACATAGACAACAAATAATCCGAGTCAATCATTTGTGTAATAATCCGAGTCAATCATTTGTGTAGGATCATAAAGATCAAAGTCAGAATCAAAGTCCAAGTCCAAGTCTTCATTTAAGATTGAGCCTATTGAGCTTAAATTGGTAAGATGTGAAGCATAACTGCCATCCTGGCTTTGGTCAGCCAACCCCTGAAATGGCACAATATTACTTGTTTGCCTAGGACTAATCATCTCACCAGATGAAGAGGATATTTAAAAGGACTGACTTGCTGGGTTGCCTTAGACCTGATTCTTTTCAGTCGAAGTCTTTATTTCTGCAGCAATTAAAAAAACAAATAAAGTTCTATAAATGAAAAACTATGGTTTTATGAAATTAAAGCAGAAAGGAAAAGAAAAAAATACCTGCAGATGGCTGGCCACATGCGCCCTAGTAAGATGCTTCTCAGCCTTCATCAATTGAAGAATTTTTCTAGGTACAACCTCTGCAATCAAAAGAACATACAAATGTGTCAGACTTAATTAACAATAATGCCATGACATCTACTCCAGTGCACTACAGATTAGGAAGAGTATTTGAGAAAGCATTCAAAATAATGTTGAACAAAAAAATACAGCAATTGGAAAAATACAGCAAACATATACTTTTGCAATACAAAAAAAAACCCAGAGTTTTCACAAGAATGGAAAAAGGCATCATTGTTCCATTTTTGGCAGCGAATGGAAGACACAGTTGGGACCAATTGGGCAGCTTCCAGCTCTCATGAGACCAATTGGTCAGTGGATGTGAAGACACTTGTGGAAATAAAGTTTGCAAAGAGAGGTGATGGAACTAGTTTTCACATTGTAATATTATTAGGATTTGATTGCTATTTCTGCACAAAAATATAATAAAAGTATTGCTAAAATAAAGCAGAAACATCAATTGATTGACCAATTGTAGCAATTAATAACAATTAAGATAACAACTACTTTGCATTGTAGAGAAAGAGTGAATAACTTACTGTCAACACCCAAGTCATTAACAGCGGCCACAAAACACCGACCGATGTAGCTCTTCGGTCCAAACAACCCGAGACTGCTTTTGGGTTGATCGGTCCTCTTGGTTAAGACCTTTCTCAAGTTCTACATGAACTTCATCCTCATCTTCTTCCATCTTCTCAGCTTTTTCATCATCTTTATCCTCATCTTCTTCCATCTTCTCAGCTTCATCCTCATCTTCATCTTCTTCCATCTTCTCAGCTTCATCCTCATTTTCTTCCTCAGCTTCTTTCATCTTCTAAGCTTTTTCATCATCTTCATCTTCTTCCATCTCCTCAGCTTCATCCTCATCATCTTCCATCTTTTCAGCTTTTTCATCATCTTCAACATGATGAAAAACCAACATGTTATCATTCCAATCGAAACCAACATCTAAATATTGCGGAAAAAAAAACGAAAGAAAGAAAGAAAGAACCATTAATATTTAAAAAATAAATAAAATGGAAAACCCACATATCTAAATATATCCAATGTTAGTTTTGTTAAATAAAACACCAACTGAAAAAACTAACAAACTCAACTAGACAAAATCAAAAAACAAAAAAACTAGTTAATAGTCCAGTAATAAGATGTCTGGGCAGACAGAAACAAAAGCACACAATCGAACATCCACTGTATTATCAAGAAAAAAAGAAACGAAATCGAAAGAAAAGAAAAGCAAGAACATAATGGAAAAGCCACACCCTCAATATTGCCAGAATATTAAAGAAAAAGAAAGAAAGAAACATATATTTCATATGGTATTGACAAAAGACAAGCCACACCCTCAATCTCTATTTTCAAGAAAAAAAAGGAAAGGAAAGAACACAGTCGAATATCAGCAAGAAACCCACATACTCAATCTTTTCAAGCAAGAAATATCAGCATATAATCAAATATTTCAAGAAAAAAAGAAAAGAAAAGAAAAGAAAAGAAAGGGCAGAAGTACCATACCTAGGTAATGACACCTTTGTAGGAGTGTTGCCAAACAATACAGGCTGGTTGGGTCATCATCTCCCATTGCATCCCATCTCCCATTGCATCCCATCTCCCATATTCATCCTCATCTTCTTCCATCATCTCAGCTTCATCCTCATCTTCATCCTCTTCCATCTTCTCATCTTCATCCTCATCTACTTGCATCCCATCTCCCATTGCATCCTATCTCCCATATTCATCCTCATCTTCTTCCATCATCTCAGCTTCATCCTCATCTTCATCCTCTTCCATCTTCTCAGCTTCATCCTCATCTTCATCCTCTTCTACTTGCATCCCATCTCCCATTGCATCCCATCTCCCATATTCATCCTCATCTTCTTCCATCATCTCAGCTTCATCCTCATCTTCATCCTCTTCCATCTTCTCAGCTTCATCCTCTTCTACGTGCATCCCATCTCCCATATTCATCCTCATCTTCTTCCATCATCTCAGCTTCATCCTCATCTTCATCCTCTTCCATCTTCTCAGCTTTTTCATCATATTCAACATGATGAAAAACCAACATGTTATCATTCCAATCGAAACCATAGATATTTAAAAAATAAATAAAATAGAAAATCCACATATCTAAATATATCCAATGTTAGTTTTGTTAAATAAAACACCAACTGAAAAAATTAACAAACTCAACTAGACAAAATCAAATTTACAAAGTTAAAAAACAAAAAAACCAGTTAATAGTCCAGTAATATGATGTCTGGGCAGACAGAAACAAAGCATACAATCGAACATCCACAGTTATCAAGAAAAAAAAAGAAACGAAATCAAAAGAAAAGAAAAGCAAGAACATAATGGAAAAGCCACACCCTCAATATTGCCAGAATAATAAAGAAAAAGAAAGAAAGAAACATATATATTTCGTATGGTATTGACAAGCAACTGTTGACAAGCCACACCCTCAATCTTCTATTTTCAAGAAAAAAAAAAGAAACATACTGTATTTTCAAGAAAAGAAAAAAGAAAAGAAAAACGAAATCAAAAGAAAAGAAAAGCAAGAACATAATGGAAAAGCCACACCCTCAATATTGCCAGAATAATAAAGAAAAGGAAAGAAAGAAACATATATTTCATATGGTATTGACAAGCAACTATTGACAAGCCACACCCTCAATCTTCTATTTTCAAGAAGAAAAAAGAAACATACTATATTTTCAAGAAAAGAAAAAAGAACACAGTCGAATATCAGCAAGAAATATCAGGAAGAAACCCACATACTCAATCTTTTCAAGCAAGAAATATCAGCACATAATCAAACATTTTCAAGAAAAAAAGAAATGAAAAAAGAAGAAAAGAAAGGGCAGAAGTAACATACCTAGGTATTGACACCTTTGTAGGAGTGTTGCCAAACAATACAGGCTGGTTGGGTCATCATCTACTTGCATCCCATCTCCCATATTCACCAATTCCATTGTCTTGATAAAACAATCCAAGAACAAGAGAAAGAAACAAGCAAGAACAAGAGAAAGAAACTAGGAAACCCAAAGAAACCAAGAAAACTTTAAGAAGGAGTGAAAACAGAGAAAGAAACCCTAAGAAAACCTTAAGTAAACAGAGAAAGAAACCCTAAGAAAACCTTAAGAAGAGTGAAAAAAGAGAAAGAAAATTTTTAATTTATATTTTTTGGCGGCAAAACTATGATGACCGTTGTATTCTCTTAACTCTTAACTCGTAAGTTATTTCCGTCCCTCTGAAGTTCTAATTTAGCTACTCTTAAAATTTATTATATTTACTAATTTATATTAGCTAATGTATATACATATTAAAAAATATGTGTGTGGATGGACAGCTGAGAAATATATATTCTAATTTTAAGGAAATAAAATTCATTTTAATTATTAAAAATATGAGACATGATTGGGTTGAGAAAAAATTCATCACAATATATATATATATATAATTCATTATAGTTTGACTAATTACTTTGATTAATTTAATAAAAAAACCCGCGATTCACACTAAAATAAATATAATCATAATAATATTTATTAAAAAATTGGCTTTACTAAATGCTAAAATGTTTTAAACAATAGTAACAGAAGAAAGCTTGAGAAGAAGCATTTACAAAGACCTTAATCTAGATGACTTTAAAGAAACTTTGGTTATTTATACCACCATTTAGAAAAAAATTCAACAGACACTTAAACGAGGATTAAAATGCAATGAACATTATTTACCCCTCCCCCCCCAAAAAAAAAAAAAAAAAACAGAAATGCAAAGAAGATTGAGAGAAGACAATCTTAGAGTTCTATTGGTTGTGTCCCCACAATCTCAACATGATAATGAATCAAGAAGAGGTACTTACTTACCAGAGAGGTGACTACTTCAGTTGTTTGATGAAATACTTCTGAGGGATCTACACCACAGAACACTGGCAGGACCTTGGTATATTTGGTTCTGCTCCGCTCCATTATTACCTCCTTAAAACATTTCCAGAGAAAATAGTGTTTACTATTTTCTCTGGAAATGTTTTGAGAAAACAATAACATAAACACTATTTTGAAACGCCTCATCATTATCATGTAAAAAAACACTAGTTGTTTGTTGGGTGCACATGCAAAGAAGAGAGCGTTTCTGATCTGTAATATAATGGGGTAGGTGGTGGCGGTTTCGGTGAACTGAAGACAATGGATCTATGGAAGTGAAATGAGAGTCCAAAGATAATGTAAAGTGAGAGAGAATGGACAGATCGCAGCAATAAGTTTTGGAGAAAGGTGAAAGAGAGAGACACGTAGAGATAGAAAGGTATAAAGCGGAAAAGCTCAAGAGAGAAGAGTGGACGCAAAAAAATAAAAGCAAGCTCTCTTGTCAAATCACAACTTTCACATTAGGTGAAATGAGGACTAACAAAAGCAATTAATGGCTCTGATCTCTTATCAACAGAACACTAGTATCTCTCTCCTATTCCCCAAATAAACTTTAATCTCATACTACCATCCTTATAAACAAGAGAATACATCGATATCAGGAGCAAGGGACTCTCTCTGTAGGGAAAAAGCGAAAGATTATGCATGACACCAGAGATTATAAACTACAGAATAGGTGAATGAATGATACAGGGCTACACAGCACAGCTAGATAGTTTTAATATAATAATCAATGGAGTCATAGCAGCAGGGATTTTAACTACAATTGTTTAAAATTTAAAAAAAAAATGATATACTATTTAATATGTTTAGAATATAAAAAAAAAATAATAATATTCTTCATCTTCAATCTTTATTAATAATTTGATAATATCACACTATCATTTTTGGAAAGAAAAAAGATTCAAAATTCCATAAGAAGCCAAGTTTTTGAGAAAGGTGAAAGAGAGAGACACGTATAGAAAGGTAGGAAGTGGAAAAGCTCAGGAGAGATGCAAGGAACCAAATAAAGCTCTCTTGTCAAATCACAAATTAGGTGCTCTGAGGATCTGACTCTGACTCTGATCTCTGATCAACAGAACAGTAGTCTAGCATCTCTCCTATTCCCCAAATAATGTAACACAAACAACGCAATTAAACTTCAATCTTATTAAGAAATTTTTCAAATTCATTTATTTATTTATTTTCTTCTCTTTAAATTAATCACACACTAAACTTAAACAACTATTAATTAACCTCCTCTTATATACATGCATGTTTTTAAAAGCAGAGGCAAAAAGTAATAATATTGAGTGAACCGAAACAGAGCTTCTAAGATTCATTCAGTTATATATAAGAAACTTAACACTACAAACAAAAGTAATAATACAGACAGATACAATGAATGAACCATCATAGAGCACAAACAAATATACATACATGACACGTACAGTATTAATAATGAGGATTTAAGAAAAAATAAAGGTATGGCATGGTATGGAGGGGAAGTTACCTTATCCTCAGCATTCAGCAGCAAGTAAAGGAAGATTATTGAGAAGAATCTCAACTCAAGAGGCTCAGTGTCGGGGGCCATCAAGAGGACTAGCTCAGAAATGCCTCTGTTCCGTGTCTTTTTTGAGCTGAGCTACAAATACAAAAAGAAATACATGTTTTATGGTCGCTGAAACAAAAAAAAAGAAAGAAAAAAAACGCAATAACACACTTAAAATAAATGGAAGAACCAATGAAATGAAATGAAAGCAGAGGCGAAAGAAAGTTCCTTTCCTGTGAGTTGAGCTGCTGCTTGTAGTTGGTAGCTTATCTTGTTGAACAAGATCTTCAACAGTATTGTTATTGTGAGTTGAGCTGAGCATCGGCCAAAGGTAACCACCATTTTTGTGATTTGATTGAAAGAAAGAAAGAAAACTTGAAGAAGAACATTCATTCAAGTTAGATTCAATGAATCGTTTGTTTAGAAGGAAGAGAAGATAACGAAAAGAAAAGGTAACCAACCATTTTTGTGATTTGATTGAAGGGTGTGAAGAGAAGAGAAGAGGGGGCTTAGGGTTTTTCTTTGGTGGAGAAGAGAGAGAGGGAGAAGAAAGAGAGGAATGAGTGAGTGTAATTAAATTAAATCCCGCCCAATTAAATTACATTTTTTACGTTTAAGCTAGATGCCAGTGAAAATTAAAATTAAACAATGAAAACATATATGTACGAGTAAACAAGAGAATACATCGATATCAGTAGCAAGGACTCTCTTTGGGGGAAAAGATACAAGGATTATAGACTACAGAATAGGTGAATGAATGATACAGTGCTACACAACACAGCTAGATAGTTTTAATATAATAACACTATCATTTTTTGGAAACAAAAAAAGCTTCAAAATTCCCTAAGAAGCCAAGATTTTGAGAAAGTGAAAGAGAGAGACACGTAGAGAGAGAGAGAGAGAGAAAGGTAGGAGCTCAGGAGAGAAGCAAGGAAGCAAAAAAAAGAAGAAGTGCGCAATTAATAACCAATAAAGCTCTCTTGTCAAATCACAACATTAGGTGCTCTGAGGATCTGACTCTGATCTTCGATCAACAGAACAGTAGTCTAGCATCTCTCCTGTTCCCTAAATAAAGTAACACAAACAGCGCAATTAAACTTCAATCTTATTAAGAAATTTTTCAAATCCATTTTTTTATTTATTTTCTTCTCTTTAAATTAATCACACACTAAACTTAAACAACTATTAAGCTCCTCTTATATACTTTTTAAAAGCAGAGGCAAAGTAATAATACCGAGTGAACTGAAACTGAGCTTCTAAGATTCATTCAGTTATAAAAAACTTATCACTACAAACAAAAGTAACAATACAGATACAATGAATAAACCATAGACTATAGAGCACAAACAAATACATGACGTACAGTATTAATAATGAGGATTTAAGAAAAAATAAAGGTATGGTATGGTATGGTATCGGAAGTTACCTTATCCTCAGCAGCAAGTAAAGGAAGATTTTTGAGAAGAATCTCAACTCAAGAGGCTCAGAGTCGGGTGCCATCAAGAGGAGAAATGCCTCTGTTCAGTGTCTTTTTTAAGCTGAGCTACAAATACAAATAAAAATACATGTTTTATGGTCGCTGAAACAAAAAGAAAAAAGAAAAAAACGCAATAACACACTTAAAATAAATGGTAGAACCAACGAAATGAAATGAAATGAAATAAAAGCAGAGGCGAAAGAAAGTTCCTTTCCTGTGAGTTGAGGAGCTGCTTGTAGTTGGTAGCTTATCTTGTTGAACAAGATCTTCAACAGTATTGTTATTGTGAGTTGAGCTGAGCTTGATTGAAGAGAAGAGAAGAGAAGAGAAGGGGGCTAGGCTTAGGGTTTTTCTTTGGTGGAGAAGAGAGAGAGAGAGAGAGAAGAAAGAGAGGAATGAGTGAGTGTTATTAAATTAAATCCCGCCCAATTTTAGATGAAAAATCTTTGAAAATTGTAAATTGTAAATTTGTGATCTGAGATGAGACTGCATCTGCATGTTTCGGATTATGCATTGAGAGGTGAGAAAGACTAAGAGCAATGGTTGGTTATTTTGATCAGTTTTGTTTTGGCCCAATCCAATCCATCTTTAATTAATTATAATAAAACTTTAAATTATAATATTTGCGCTGAAATCAAATTATTATAGATTACCTACCAAAAAGCGCGCGCGTGGTCAAGTGTCCAAAGCACATTACATTGACTTGCATTGGAGAGGGCCACACTTGACTTGACAATCAGACACTACACTACACTGAGTAAATGCAATGAATGGACTTGGGTCGGGTGTTATTTTCAGCAGCATCATCTTTGTTTTGTTTTGTTTTGGGCCCAATCCAATCCAAATATCCAATCCATCTTTGTTTTGTCACTTACATACATCGAGGAGGGAGGGACTTCTTAATTCTAAATAAATAAATGTTAATTAAAATGCTAATTAATATATCTGATTCTATATCCTATACTATACTACCGTAGAAGGAGAGGAGGGGGGAATAAATTATTATTATTAACTACTCAATGAAAGAATTAAATTATAGAACAGTTTCGGATCTTAAAAAAATTATTTAGAGAGTATCTCATAGACTTTCTTTTACATAGAGGGCCTATAAACTTATAGGCCGACCTATTTTATATTATTTATTTTAAATTAAATAAATAAATTATTATTTTAATGGTTTTGAATAATAAAATTATATTATTTTAATTATTTTCTTTAATTATTGAACGTCTTGTAGGCTTAAACAGGCTAACAAGTCTATGTCAAGATTTTTGTTTTTTAAATATACGTCATGCTAAATTTATAATTTGGGCGTGCAGAAGCTAACGAATCTGGCCATGCCTAAAGTATTTTACATGTGTCTGACCTATTTAAGCTAAAGCCTATCTCTATCCAGCCTATTTACACCCCCTACTTTTAACAATGGTTTTTCGTTGTTGATTAAATGTGAGTACTATAAACATGCTTTTAACGTTGGTTGGCCCGCCCCGCCCCGCCACCAACCCGCCAAAAACGGGACAGGGCGGGTTAACCCGCCATTAAATATGGGTGGGAAAAATGAACTCACCCCGTTTTATGGTGGGTTGGCGGGTCAACCCACCAACCCGTCAATTAAAAAATTAAATAATTAAAATTTAAAAATAAATTATATTTTATTAATTTTTTAATATTATTTTATTTTATTTCACACTTCTTTTAATTTTTCTCAATCTCAATCTTAAATGTATACTAATATTTGTCAAAACATTCTTTAGGAACTCATTCGTCTCCATATAAAGATAACATTTGTCATAAATAAAATTGTTATTCTTTATTTTTTCTAAGAAGTACTAATGTAAAAAAAAAATTGGATATCACAAAAATTTAATGACAGATGAAATACTACTTAATTGTAAAATATATATATATAACCCGACGGGTCAACCCGTTTTGACCCACTTCTAGGCGGGGCGGGTTGAAGTGGGTTGGTGGGTTGAAAATCTCAACTCAACTCGTCCCGTTTTGGCGGGTTGACCCGCCGGGCAGTGGCGGAGCCACGTTGTGGCCTACAGTTGCCTTGGCACTGGCTTATTTAGCCACGTTCATTTAGCTACATTTGAAAAGTAGCAAATTCTGTTCAATTTTTTTTAAAATTAGCCACGTTTTGGTCGTAGCCAAAGAACCGTAGCTATTTGGGCACTAGCTGAATTTTTTGGCACTTGCTAACATGTCATGCTGGCTCCGCCACTGCCGTCGTGCTCAACCCATATTGTCACCCCTAAATTTACATATAAAGTAGAGTCATCAAAACAGGCTATCTCTTCTTGTTAGGCCCTAGCTCGCACGAGTTAAGGCAAAAAATCCTACAAATAAAAAAGCCTGCATGAGCCAAAAACTTATATAATCCCACGAGATAGGGCCTGTCCACGAGCCAAAATTTCATATAAGTCAATCATTTGTCATTAATTAAAATTGTGACAGTAGCAAACAGGCATCACCAAAACCTTATCTGAAATTTCCATCCCTGATCCATCTACCGCTCCCAACTTCTACACTATATAATCAACTATAATGGAAAGAACAAAAAATCTTTACGTAATCCTCCAAGACAAGCAATCAATGAGATAAAATAAACCATGTTGTCATATAATTGAATGGAAATTGATTTCTCCGGAGAAACTATTCCCCTATTACAGACTCCTAAAAATGTCTCATCCATCTTTTTTCTTTAATATAATGAGTCCCGTATATTTAATGGGTATGCAGAAGAGGAATAATTTCTTCTGCAACATCAGAAACTAGGAAAACTATTGCCACTTTGTTATTCCTCACTTTAACATAAATTCGTTACATTAATTATGCATTTGCTACTTTAGAGTAATAACCAACAAAATAGCTTTAGGCTTCTTTTCAATGGTATGAGATTCACCATTATTGCCTTTATTTAATTTAGCTGTTGATTTCATTAGCAATTTTCGTCTAGCTTCTTTCCTTTGTCATTATTTTCTATCATCCCACCATAGCGGAATGTGGTTGACCCAATTCGCAATTCAACATATAGCTATGAGTTATGAAAGTGCTTGATGAAGTTGAGGTGAAAGTAAAGGATGGGGACAGTGAATTCAGAAAATATCTCTGTCCTTTGCAGAATCTGCATCATCGAAATTCAAAACTTAGATAGAAATATAAACCATCCAAATGGAAAAATAAAAGGACGTTTGAAAAATAAACACCAAAAATGAGAAAGATCATGTGGCAGATAGTAGGGGTGTTAACGGGCCGAGCCGAGCCGAGCTTTGATCTTAACGGGCCAAGCCTGTATTTAAACGTGTCAGACTGGCCTTAGCCTGTTACCTGTTACGAATATAATATTAGCCTGTGGCCTGGTTCGTTTACAAAAAATAAAAGCCTGTCTCAAGCCTGTGGCCTGTTTATTTATTAAAAATAAAAACCTTACATTCGAATTTGTAGCCGTATTCAGCCCATTAATCATGCACTGATAAGTATTTTTTTGTAAGAAAATAATAGTTGTTTCTTTTATAATAAAAAAACATTAATATTAAAAAATCAAAATAACAACATCACCTTTACTTTATTTTAGGTTGCTTTTCCTTAATTTTCTTCCACATTCTAGATTTTTTACATTAAATTTTCTTCCACATTTCTTAATATTCTAGATTTTTTACACTAGATTTGAACCCCACCAATAAATTTTCTTCCACATTTTACATTAATTTTTCTTCCACGGTCGCCGCCATAAGCATCATTATAAGCCGTGGAATCCGCATGGCTTATAAAAATAGATGATGAACATGACTTAGATCGGGGAGAAGAGATAGAGCAGAGACAGAAAACTGAGAAAAGGATGTTGAAATGATTAATATAAAAATATAAAAAATAAATAAATTTAATGTATACGGGCCAGCCTCCAAGGCTTCAAGGCCGGGCTTGGCGATGAAAGCCTGAGGCCTTTTAAATAAAAAAGCTTTTGCATGAGTATAAGTCTGGGCTTAATAATAAAAAAAGACGAGCCGAGCCGAAACGGGCCGGGCCTAAGGCCCCTGATAGGCCCTTGGCCTTATTATCACCCCTAGCGGATAGCATAAGTCCCACCACACCTAATAATTTCAATCATTTTTACCTTTCAAGAATCAAGTACTGGATTCGAGATAATTTACACTTTCAATCTCAGCCACTTTACCTTGAAGATCATCTCTGAAAATACACATGATAAAGCCCAAAAATGGTCAAATAGCCTACATAGTATACACAGCTAACCTCGTACACATGCATAATTGAAGTGAACTTTCTTCTTTTCCTTTTTTTCCTAAAATACAAGTATTGCTGAGTTTTAAATGCACACCTACACGGTGTCTCATACCCTTTTATAAAATTTACACATTTTAAATTGGAAAAATTAATTGTCATTTTTTTTTGTAAACAATTAATTGTCATTTTAAATTAGATGACTTTTATTTTAGGTCTCTCTGCTTCTAATTATACAGAGGAAAGAAAATATTAAAAATCATTAAATATATATTAAAACGATATAGTTTTATTTAGAATAATATAAAATCATGTCCTTTAAAATAAAAAATATTTTCCCTTTTTTTTTTGTAACTAAATATTTTCCCTTTAAAATTTAAAAAAGAGGACTAAAAAAATAAATAGACAACCTTATAATTTTGAAGAAATGCTTATGATAAAATAAATAAATTTTCTCTCTTTCCACCAAACAGATCATGGATTTAAAACAACAGTTATTCAGTAATCTAGATCTATAAGCGAGCACAAATATCTAGAATTTTCTCCACCTTTCATATATATATATATATATATATATATATATATATTATAAAGACATTTCTGTTTCAGAATATGGTAGTGGACTAGTGTCATCTCTATACAAGTCCATGTATCATATATATTTGTCATCTTCTTACGTCATATATGTTTTTATCAATTAGGTAGAATAATTACTCTTTTTCAAAAAATATAACAACTCTTGTTGATAATTTTTACTAAATCGTCGTGAGTTTGATTCATGTTGATGCTCCTTCATAGGTCAATTACATGTAAGTACCACTGTAAGCACTTGCTGAAACATGTAAATAGAACAATTTTACCCCCTTTACTCTTGTCCCTTTTATGTAACCCTGCTCAATCATAATTTGAGGCTATATGATCCAAAGAGTTATCTACTCCTCTTATATAACTCAAAAACATTAACATATTGAATAATCTATGGACATTTATACTAGTAATTGACACTTCGGTATCATTCACAAAAATTTTAGAAAGCTAAATTTTCCATCCACATTAGACTCATCAGTCTTTACAAATAATCTTGTTCAATCATTCACAAAAAATGTCGATGTTGATCAGACTAATTATTAACCAAACAAGAACAATAGTGTAAATAAAAGTATAAAAATAGAAAGAATGCATGGTTACGTGACTTGTTGGTTATACAAACTCAAAGAAAATACAAATGAATGGAGGTCAATCTCAGTAGAGAACAAATCTGGGAAGCCAAAGAATTAAATTTGAATCCCATTTACAACTACATAGACAACAAATAATTAGTGTTATCAACTACATAGACAACAAATAATCCGAGTCAATCATTTGTGTAATAATCCGAGTCAATCATTTGTGTAGGATCATAAAGATCAAAGTCAGAATCAAAGTCCAAGTCCAAGTCTTCATTTAAGATTGAGCCTATTGAGCTTAAATTGGTAAGATGTAAAGCATAACTGCCATCCTGGCTTTGGTCAACCAACCCCTGAAACGGCACAATATTACTTGTTTGCCTAGGACTAATCATCTCACCAGATGAAGAGGATATTTAAAAGGAATGACTTGCTGGGTTGCCTTAGACCTGATTCTTTTCAGTCGAAGTCTTTATTTCTGCAGCAATTAAAAAAACAAATAAAGTTCTATAAATGAAAAACTATGGTTTTATGAAATTAAAGCAGAAAGGAAAAGAAAAAAATACCTGCAGATGGCTGGCCACATGCGCCCTAGTAAGATGCTTCTCAGCCTTCATCAATTGAAGAATTTTTCTAGGTACAACCTCTGCAATCAAAAGAACATAGAAATGTGTCAGACTTCATTAACAATAATGCCATGACATCTACTCCAGTGCACTACAGATTAGGAAGAGTATTTGAGAAAGCATTCAAAATAATGTTGAACAAAAAAATACAGCAATTGGAAAAATACAGCAAACATATACTTTTGCAATACAAAAAAAAAACCCAGAGTTTTCACAGGAATGGAAAAAGGCATCATTGTTCCATTTTTGGCAGCGAATGGAAGACACAGTTGGGACCAATTGGGCAGCTTCCAGCTCTCATGAGACCAAATTAATCATGATCAAATTAAGGAAAATTTGAATTTTGATTTGTTCAGTTTTCGAGAGATGCCAAATAAGTATATTAGCTTACTCCAAGGAAAGGATTACTGAAATAGAGGAATACATGGGCAGTGGATTTGTGTGTTATTTGGAAATGCACACTGGTATTAACAACGGAGAAGCCATTTTTTATTTTGGTGCAGATTCCAATATTATGACAGAAATTATATATCCAAGTGGGGCTGAGACAGATGTTCGAAGAATTATGGTTGGATTCTGGGCAGTGGATGTGAAGACACTTGTGGAAATAAAGTTTGCAAAGAGAGGTGATGGAACTAGTTTTCACATTGTAATATTATTAGGATTTGATTGCTATTTCTACACAAAAATATAATAAAAGTATTGCTAAAATAAAGCAGAAACATCAATTGATTGACCAATTGTAGCAATTAATAACAATTAAGATAACAACTACTTTGCATTGTAGAGAAAGAGTGAATAACTTACTGTCAACACCCAAGTCATTAACAGCGGCCACAAAACACCGACCGATGTAGCTCTTCGGTCCAAACAACCTGAGACTGCTTTTGGGTTGATCGGTCCTCTTGGTTAAGACCTTTCTCAAGTTCTACATGAACTTCATCCTCATCTTCTTCCATCTTCTCAGCTTTTTCATCATCTTTATCCTCATCTTCTTCCATCTTCTCATCTTCATCCTCATCTTCATCTTCTTCCATCTTCTCAGCTTCATCCTCATTTTCATCCTCATCTGCTTTCATCTACTCAACTTTTTCATCATCTTCATCTTCTTCCATCTCCTCAGCTTCATCCTCATCATCTTCCATCTTTTCAGCTTTTTCATCATCTTCAACATGATGAAAAACCAACATGTTATCATTCCAATCGAAACCAACATCTAAATATTGCGAAAAAAAAACGAAAGAAAGAAAGAAAGAACCATTAATATTTAAAAAATAAATAAAATGGAAAACCCACATATCTAAATATATCCAATGTTAGTTTTGTTAAATAAAACACCAACTGAAAAAACTAACAAACTCAACTAGACAAAATCAAAAAAAAAAAAAAAAACCAGTTAATAGTCCAGTAATAAGATGTCTGGGGAGACAGAAACAAAAGCACACAATCGAACATCCACTGTATTATCAAGAAAAAAAAGAAACGAAATCGAAAGAAAAGAAAAGCAAGAACATAATGGAAAAGCCACACCCTCAATGTTGCCAGAATAATAAAGAAAAAGAAAGAAAGAAACATATATTTCATATGGTATTGACAAAAGACAAGCCACACCCTCAATCTCTATTTTCAAGAAAGAAAAAAAAAGGAAAGGAAAGAACACAGTCGAATATCAGCAAGAAACCCACATACTCAATCTTTTCAAGCAAGAAATATCAGCATATAATCAAACATTTTCAAGAAAAAAAGAAAAGAAAAGAAAAGAAAGGGCAGAAGTACCATACCTAGGTAATGACACCTTTGTAGGAGTGTTGCCAAACAATACAGGCTGGTTGGGTCATCATCTCCCATTGCATCCCATCTCCCATTGCATCCCATCTCCCATATTCATCCTCATCTTCTTCCATCATCTCAGCTTCATCCTCATCTTCATCCTCTTCCATCTTCTCATCTTCATCCTCATCTACTTGCATCCCATCTCCCATATTCATCCTCATCTTCTTCCATCATCTCAGCTTCATCCTCATCTTCATCCTCTTCCATCTTCTCAGCTTCATCCTCATCTTCATCCTCTTCTACTTGCATCCCATCTCCCATTGCATCCCATCTCCCATATTCATCCTCATCTTCTTCCATCATCTCAGCTTCATCCTCATCTTCATCCTCTTCCATCTTCTCAGCTTTTTCATCATCTTCAACATGATGAAAAACCAACATGTTATCATTCCAATCGAAACCATAGATATTTAAAAAATAAATAAAATAGAAAACCCACATATCTAAATATATCCAATGTTAGTTTTGTTAAATAAAACACCAACTGAAAAAATTAACAAACTCAACTAGACAAAATCAAATTTACAAAATTAAAAAACAAAAAAACCAGTTAATAGTCCAGTAATATGATGTCTGGGCAGACAGAAACAAAAGCATACAATCGAACATCCACAGTTATCAAGAAAAAAAAAACGCAATCAAAAGAAAAGAAAAGCAAGAACATAATGGAAAAGTCACACCCTCAATATTGCCAGAATAATAAAGAAAAAGAAAGAAAGAAACATATATTTCATATGGTATTGACAAGCAACTGTTGACAAGCCACACCCTCAATCTACTATTTTCAAGAAAAAAAAAGAAACATACTGTATTTTCAAGAAAAGAAAAAAGAAAAGAAAAACGAAATCAAAAGAAAAGAAAAGAGAGAACATAAAGGAAAAGCCACACCCTCAATATTGCCAGAATAATAAAGAAAAAGAAAGAAAGAAACATATATATTTCGTATGGTATTGACAAGCAACTGTTGACATGCCACACCCTCAATCTTCTATTTTCAAGAAAAAAAAAGAAACATACTGTATTTTCAAGAAAAGAAAAAAGAAAAGAAAAAAGAACAGAGTCGAATATCAGCAAGAAATATCAGCAAGAATATGATGTCTGGGCAGACAGAAACAAAAGCATACAATCGAACATCCACAGCTATCAAGAAAAAAGAAGAAACGAAATAAAAAGAAAAGAAAAGCAAGAACATAATGGAAAAGCCACACCCTCAATATTGCCAGAATAATAAAGAAAAAGAAAGAAAGAAACATATATATTTCGTATGGTATTGACAAGAAACTGTTGACAAGCCACACCCTCAATCTTCTATTTTCAAGAAAAAAAAAGAAACATACTATATTTTCAAGAAAAGAAAAAAGAAAAGAAAAACGAAACCAAAAGAAAAGAAAAGCAAGAACATAATGGAAAAGCCACACCCTCAATATTGCCAGAATAATAAAGAAAAAGAAAGAAAGAAACATATATTTCATATGGTATTGACAAGCAACTGTTGACAAGCCACACCCTCAATCTTCAATTTTCAAGAAAAAAAAAAGAAACATACTGTATTTTCAAGAAAAGAAAAAAGAAAAGAAAAAAGAACACAGTCGAATATCAGCAAGAAATATCAGCAAGAAACCCACATACTCAATCTTTTCAAGCAAGAAATATCAGCACATAATCAAACATTTTCATGAAAAAAAGAAAAGAAAAGAAAGGGCAGAAGTAACATACCTAGGTATTGACACCTTTGTAGGAGTGTTGCCAAACAATACAGGCTGGTTGGGTCATCATCTACTTGCATCCCATCTCCCATATTCACCAATTCCATTGTCTTGATAAAAAAATCCAAGAACAAGAGAAAGAAACAAGCAAGAACAAGAGAAAGAAACTAGGAAACCCAAAGAAACCAAGAAAACTTTAAGAAGGAGTGAAAACAGAGAAAGAAACCCGAAGAAAACCTTAAGAAGAGTGAAAAGAGAGAAAGAAAAATTTTAATTTATATTTTTTGGCGGCAAAACTATGATGACCGTTGTATTCTCTTAACTCTTAACTCGTAAGTTATTTCCGTCCCTCTGAAGTTCTAATTTAGCTACTCTTAAAATTTATTATATTTACTAATTTATATTAGCTAATGTATATACATATTAAAAAATATATGTGTGGATGGACAGCTGAGAAATATATATTCTAATTTTAAGGAAATAAAATTCATTTTAATTATTAAAAATATGAGACATGATTGGGTTGAGAAAAAATTCATCACAATATATATATATATATATATAATTCATTATAGTTTGACTAATTACTTTGATTAATTTATTAAAAAAACCCGCGATTCACACTAAAATAAATATAATCATAATAATATTTATTAAAAAAATGGCTTTACTAAATGCTAACATCTTTTAAACAAGAGTAACAGAAGAAAGCTTGAGAAGAAGCATTTACAAAGACCTTAATCTAGATGACTTTAAAGAAACTTTGGTTATTGATTCCACCATTTAGAAAAAATTCAACAGACACTTAAACGAGGATTAAAATGCAATGAACATTATTTACCGCCCCCCCCCCCCCCCAAAAAAAAAAGAAATGCAAAGAAGATTGAGAGAAGACAATCTTAGAGTTCTATTGGTTGTGTCCCCACAATCACAACATAATACAGAATGAAGAAGAGGTACTTACTAACCAGAGAGGTGACTACTTCAGTTGTTTGATGAAATACTTCTGAGGGATCTACACCACAGAACACTGGCAAGACCTTGGAATATTTGGTTCTGCTCCGCTCCATTATTACCTTCTTAAAACATTTCCAGAGAAAATAGTGTTTACTATTTTCTCTGGAAATGTTTTGAGAAAACAATAACATAAACACTATTTTGAAACGCCTCATCATTATCATGTAAAAAAACAGTAGTTGTTTGTTGGGTGCACATGCAAAGAAGAGAGTGGTTCTGATCTGTAATATAATGGGGTAGGTGGTGGCGGTTTCGGTGAACTGAAGACAATGGATATATGGAAGTTAGATGAGAGTCCAAAGATAATGTAATGTGAGAGAGAATGGACAGATCGCAGCAATAAGTTTTTGAGAAAGGTGAAAGAGAGAGACACGTAGAGATAGAAAGGTAGGAAGCGGAAAAGCTCAAGAGAGAATAGTGGACGCAAAAAAATAAAAGCAAGCTCTCTTGTCAAATCACAACTTTCACATTAGGTGAAATGAGGACTGACAAAAGCAATTAATGGCTCTCATCTCTGATCAACAGAACAGTAGTATCTCTCTCCTATTCCCCAAATAAACTTTAATCTCATACTACCATCCTTATAAACAAGAGAATACATCGATATCAGGAGCAAGGGACTCTCTCTGTAGGGAAAAAGCGAAAGACTATGCATGACACCAGAGATTATAAACTACAGAATAGGTGAATGAATGATACAGGGCTACACAGCACAGCTAGATAGTTTTAATATAATAATCAATGGAGTCATAGCAGCAGGGATTTTAACTACAATTGTTTAAAATTAAAAAAAAATGATATACTATTTAATATGTTTAGAATTTAAAAAAAATAATAATAATATTCTTCATCTTCAATCTTTATTAATAATTTGATAATATCACACTATCATTTTTGGAAAGAAAAAAGATTCAAAATTCCATAAGAAGCCAAGTTTTTGAGAAAGGTAAAAGAGAGAGACACGTATAGAAAGGTAGGAAGTGGAAAAGCTCAGGAGAGATGCAAGGAACCAAATAAAGCTCTCTTGTCAAATCACAAATTAGGTGCTCTGAGGATCTGACTCTGACTCTGATATCTGATCAAAAGAACAGTAGTCTAGCATCTCTCCTATTCCCCAAATAAAGTAACACAAACAGCGCAATTAAACTTCAATCTTATTAAGAAATTGTTCAAATTCATTTATTTATTTATTTTCTTCTCTTTAAATTAATCACACACTAAACTTAAACAACTATTAATTAACCTCCTCTTATATACATGCATGTTTTTAAAAGCAGAGGAAAAAAGTAATCATACTGAGTTAACCGAAACAGAGCTTCTAAGATTCATTCAGTTATATATAAGAAACTTAACACTACAAACAAAAGTAATAATACAGACAGATACAATGAATGAACCATCATAGAGCACAAACAAATATACATACATGACACGTACAGTATTAATAATGAGGATTTAAGAAAAAATAAAGGTATGGCATGGTATGGAGGGGAAGTTACCTTATCCTTAGCATTCAGCAGCAAGTAAAGGAAGATTATTGAGAAGAATCTCAACTCAAGAGGCTTAGTGTCGGGGGCCATCAAGAGGACTAGCTCAGAAATGCCTCTGTTCAGTGTCTTTTTTGAGCTGAGCTAAAAATACAAAAAGAAATACATGTTTTATGGTCGCTGAAACAAAAAAAAAAAAAAAAAAAACGCAATAACACACTTAAAATAAATGGAAGAACCAATGAAATGAAATGAAAGCAGAGGCGAAAGAAAGTTCCTTTCCTGTGAGTTGAGCTGCTGCTTGTAGTTGGTAGCTTATCTTGTTGAACAAGATCTTCAACAGTATTGTTATTGTGAGTTGAGCTGAGCATCGGCCAAAGGTAACCACCGTTTTTGTGATTTGATTGAAAGAAAGAAAAAAAACTTGAAGAAGAACATTCATTCAAGTCAGATTCAATGAATCGTTAGTTTAGAAGGAAGAGAAGATAACGAAAAGAAAAGGTAACGAACCATTTTTGGGATTTGATTGAAGGGTGAGAAGAGAAGAGAAGAGGGGGCTTAGGGTTTTTCTTTGGTGGAGAAGAGAGAGAGGGAGAAGAAAGAGAGGAATGAGTGAGTGTAATTAAATTAAATCCCGCCCAATTAAATTACATTTTTTACGTTTAAGCTAGATGCCAGTGAAAATTAAAATTAAACAATGAAAACATATATGTACGAGTAAACAAGAGAATACATCGATATCAGTAGCAAGGACTCTCTTTGGGGGAAAAGATACAAGGATTATAGACTACACAATAGGTGAATGAATGATACAGTGCTACACAGCACAGCTAGATAGTTTTAATATAATAACACCATCATTTTTTTGAAAAAAAAAAAGCTTCAAAATTCCCTAAGAAGCCAAGATTTTGAGAAAGTGAAAGAGAGAGACACGTAGAGAGAGAGAGAGAGAAAGGTAGGAGCTCAGGAGAGAAGAAAGGAAGCAAAAAGAAGAAGAAGTGCGCAATTAATAACCAATAAAGCTCTATTGTCAAATCACAACATTAGGTGCTCTGAGGATCTGACTCTGATCTTCGATCAACAGAACAGTAGTCTAGCATCTCTCCTATTCCCTAAATAAAGTAACACAAACAGCGCAATTAAACTTCAATCTTATTAAGAAATTTTTCAAATCCATTTATTTATTTATTTTCTTCTCTTTAAATTAATCACACACTAAACTTAAACAACTATTAAGCTCCTCTTATATACTTTTTAAAAGCAGAGGCAAAGTAATAATACTGAGTGAACTGAAACTAAGCTTCTAAGATTCATTCAGTTATAAAAAACTTATCACTACAAACAAAAGTAACAATACAGATACAATGAATAAACCATAGACTATAGAGCACAAACAAATACATGACGTACAGTATTAATAATGAGGATTTAAGAAAAAATAAAGGTATGGTATGGTATGGTATCAGAAGTTACCTTATCCTCAGCAGCAAGTAAAGGAAGATTTTTGAGAAGAATCTCAACTCAAGAGGCTGAGAGTCGGGTGCCATCAAGAGGAGAAATGCCTCTGTTCAGTGTCTTTTTTAAGCTGAGCTACAAATACAAATAAAAATACATGTTTTATGGTCGCTGAAACAAAAAGAAAAAAGAAAAAAAACGCAATAACACACTTAAAATAAATGGTAGAACCAACGAAATGAAATGAAATGAAATAAAAGCAGAGGCGAAAGAAAGTTCCTTTCCTGTGAGTTGAGGAGCTGCTTGTAGTTGGTAGCTTATCTTGTTGAACAAGATCTTCAACAGTATTGTTATTGTGAGTTGAGCTGAGCTTGATTGAAGAGAAGAGAAGAGAAGAGAAGAGAAGGGGGCTAGGCTTAGGGTTTTTCTTTGGTGGAGAAGAGAGAGAGAGAGAGAGAGAGAGAGAGAGAGAAGAAAGAGGAATGAGTGAGTGTTATTAAATTAAATCCCGCCCAATTTTAGATGAAAAATCTTTGAAAATTGTAAATTGTAAATTTGTGATCTGAGATGAGACTGCATCTGCATGTTTCGGATTATGCATTGAGAGGTGAGAGAGACTAAGAGCAATGGTTGGTTATTTTGATCAGTTTTGTTTTGGCCCAATCCAATCCATCTTTAATTAATTATAATAAAACTTTAAATTATAATATTTGCGCTGAAATCAAATTATTATAGATTACCTGCTAAAAAGCGCGCGCGTGGTCAAGTGTCCAAAGCACATTACATTGATTTGCATTGGAGAGGGCCACACTTGACTTGACAATCAGACACTACACTACACTGAGTAAAAGCAATGCAATGAATGGACTTGGGTCGGGTGTTATTTTCAGCAGCATCATCTTTGTTTTGTTTTGTTTTGGGCCCAATCCAATCCAAATATCCAATCCATCTTTGTTTTGTCACTTACATACACCGAGGAGGGAGGGATTTCTTAATTCTAAATAAATAAATGTTAATTAAAATGCTAATTAATATATCTGATTCTATATCCTATACTATACTACCGTAGAAGGAGAGGAGGGGGGAATAAATTATTATTATTAACTACTCAATGAAAGAATTAAATTATAGAACAGTTTCGGATCTTAAAAAAATTATTTAGAAAGTATCTCATAGACTTTCTTTTACATAGAGGGCCTATAAACTTATAGGCCGACCTATTTTATATTATTTATTTTAAATTAAATAAATAAATTATTATTTTAATGGTTTTGAATAATAAAATTATATTATTTTAATTATTTTCTTTAATTATTGAACGTCTTGTAGGCTTAAACAGGCTAACAAGTCTATGTCAAGACTTTTGTTTTTTAAATATACGCCATGCTAAATTTATAATTTGGGCGTGCACAAGCTAACGAATCTGGCCATGCCTAAAGTATTTTACATGTGTCTGACCTATTTAAGCTAAAGCCTATCTCTATCCAGCCTATTTACACCCCCCTACTTTTAACAATGGTTTTTCGTTGTTGATTAAATGTGAGTACTATAAACATGCTTTTAACGTTGGTTGGCCCGCCCCGCCCCGCCACCAACCCGCCAAAAACGGGACAGGGCGGGTTAACCCGCCATTAAATATGGGTGGGAAAAATGAACTCACCCCGTTTTATGGTGGGTTGGCGGGTCAACCCACCAACCCGTCAATTAAAAAAATAAATAATTAAAATTTAAAAATAAATTATATTTTATTAATTTTTCTAATATTATTTTATTTTATTTCACACTTCTTTTAATTTTTCTCAATCTCAATCTTAAATGTATACTATATTTGTCAAAACATTCTTTAGGAACTCATTCGTCTCCATATAAAGATAACATTTGTCATAAATAAAATTGTTATTCTTTATTTTTTCTAAGAAGTACTAATGTAAAAAAAAAATTGGATATCACAAAAATTTAATGACAAATGAAATACTACTTAATTGTAAAAAATATATATATATATATATAACCCGACGGGTCAACCCGTTTTGACCCACTTCTAGGCGGGGCGGGTTGAAGTGGGTTGGTGGGTTGAAAATCTCAACCCAACTCGTCCCGTTTTGGCGGGTTGACCCGCCGGGCAGTGGCGGAGCCACGTTGTGGCCTACAGTTGCCTTGGCACTGGCTTATTTAGCCACGTTCATTTAGCTACATTTGAAAAGTAGCAAATTCTGTTCAAATTTTTTGAAAATTAGCCACGTTTTGGTCGTAGCCAAAGAACCGTAGCTATTTGGGCACTAGCTGAATTTTTTGGCACTTGCTAACATGTCATGCTGGCTCCGCCACTGCCGTCGTGCTCAACCCATATTGTCACCCCTAAATTTACATATAAAGTAGAGTCATCAAAACAGGCTATCTCTTCCTGTTAGGCCCTAGCTCGCACGAGTTAAGGCAAAAAATCCTACAAATAAAAAAGCCTGCATGAGCCAAAAACTTATATAATCCCACGAGATAGGGCCTGTCCACGAGCCAAAATTTCATATAAGTCAATCATTTGTCATTAATTAAAATTGTGACAGTAGCAAACAGGCATCACCAAAACCTTATCTGAAATTTCCATCCCTGATCCATCTACCGCTCCCAACTTCTACACTATATAATCAACTATAATGGAAAGAACAAAAAATCTTTACGTAATCCTCCAAGACAAGCAATCAATGAGATAAAATAAACCATGTTGTCATATAATTGAATGGAAATTGATTTCTCCGGAGAAACTATTCCCCTATTACAGACTCATAAAAATGTCTCATCCATCTTTTTTCTTTAATATAATGAGTCCCGTATATTTAATGGGTATGCAGAAGAGGAATAATTTCTTCTGCAACATGAGAAACTAGGAAAACTATTGCCACTTTGTTATTCCTCACTTTAACATAAATTCGTTACATTAATTATGCATTTGCTACTTTAGAGTAATAACCAACAAAATAGCTTTAGGCTTCTTTTCAATGGTATGAGATTCACCATTATTGCCTTTATTTTATTTAGTTGTTGATTTCATTAGCAATTTTCGTCTAGCTTCTTTCCTTTGTCATTATTTTCTATCATCCCACCATAGCGGAATGTGGTTGACCCAATTCGCAATTCAACATATAGCTATGAGTTATGAAAGTGCTTGATGAAGTTGAGGTGAAAGTAAAGGATGGGGACAGTGAATTCAGAAAATATCTCTGTCCTTTGCAGAATCTGCATCATCGAAATTCAAAACTTAGATAGAAATATAAACCATCCAAATGGAAAAATAAAAGGACGTTTGAAAAATAAACACCAAAAATGAGAAAGATCATGTGGCAGATAGTAGGGGTGTTAACGGGCCGAGCCGAGCCGAGCTTTGATCTTAACGGGCCAAGCCTGTATTTAAACGTGTCAGACTGGCCTTAGCCTGTTACCTGTTACGAATATAATATTAGCCTGTGGCCTGGTTCGTTTACAAAAAATAAAAGCCTGTCTCAAGCCTGTGGCCTGTTTATTTATTAAAAATAAAAACCTTACATTCCAATTTGTAGCCGTATTCAGCCCATTAATCATGCACTGATATGTATTTTTTTGTAAGAAAATAATAGTTGTTTCTTTTATAATAAAAAAACATTAATATTAAAAAATCAAAATAACAACATCACCTTTACTTTATTTTACGTTGCTTTTCCTTAATTTTCTTCCACATTCTAGATTTTTTACATTAAATTTTCTTCCACATTTCTTAATATTCTAGATTTTTTACACTAGATTTGAACCCCACCAATAAATTTTCTTCCACATTTTACATTAATTTTTCTTCCACGGTCGCCGCCATAAGCATCATTATAAGCCGTGGAATCCGCATGGCTTATAAAAATAGATGATGAACATGACTTAGATCGGGGAGAAGAGATAGAGCAGAGACAGAAAACTGAGAAAAGGATGTTGAAATGATTAATATAAAAATATAAAAAATAAATAAATTTAATGTATACGGGCCAGCCTCCAAGGCTTCAAGGCCGGGCTTGGCTATGAAAGCCTGAGGCCTTTTAAATAAAAAAGCTTTTGCATGAGTATAAGTCTGGGCTTAATAATAAAAAAAGACGAGCCGAGCCGAAACGGGCCGGGCCTAAGGCCCCTGATAGGCCCTTGGCCTTATTATCACCCCTAGCGGATAGCATAAGTCCCACCACACCTAATAATTTCAATAATTTTTACCTTTCAAGAATCAAGTACTGGATTCGAGATAATTTACACTTTCAATCTCAGCCACTTTACCTTGAAGATCATCTCTGAAAATACACATGATAAAGCCCAAAAATGGTCAAATAGCCTACATAGTATACACAGCTAACCTCGTACACATGCATAATTGAAGTGAACTTTCTTCTTTTCCTTTTTTTCCTAAAATACAAGTATTGATGAGTTTTAAATGCACACCTACACGGTGTCTCATACCCTTTTATAAAATTTACACATTTTAAATTGGAAAAATTAATTGTCATTTTTTTTTGTAAACAATTAATTGTCATTTTAAATTAGATGACTTTTATTTTAGGTCTCTCTGCTTCTAATTATACAGAGGAAAGAAAATATTAAAAATCATTAAATATATATTAAAACGATATAATTTTATTTAGAATAATATAAAATCATGTCCTTTAAAATAAAAAATATTTTCCCTTTTTTTTTAACTAAATATTTTCCCTTTAAAATTTAAAAAAGAGGACTAAAAAAATAAATAGACAACCTTATAATTTTGAAGAAATGCTTATGATAAAATAAATAAATTTTCTCTCTTTCCACCAAACAGATCATGGATTTAAAACAACAGTTATTCAGTAATCTAGATCTATAAGCGAGCACAAATATCTAGAATTTTCTCCACCTTTCATATATATATTATAACAACCCTAAATATTGTATCATGATTAATGAAGAATAATGATAATTAATAAACGAGACATTTCAGATGAAATAGTTTATGATTAAGTAAATTAGAAGTATGGGTCCAATGGACCAAAGACATAAGCATTAGGGATCCAATGAATTCATGGATCAAAGTATAACCCAACAAAGGAAGTTAGGATTATGATGATCAGTAGTCAATCACTTTCCCTAAATCAAGCAAATTGATGACAATATGTCAATCAATCAAATAATTCTGTTTCTTAAATCAAGGAAGCAACCTTTATGACGATTAGTCACACCTCATCAATCCCTTAAATCAAGGGAGCAACTTTTAATGACGATTAGTCACACATCATCAATTCCTTAAATCAAGCAATCACTAAATTTCCTTAATCAAGGAAATTGACATCATGTTCTTGTCCCTAAATTAAGCAATCTAACCTATGACAACAAATCACCACCTTACTCTCATTTAATGTGATCGAAACCTACCAGCAATCAAGTAATGGCAAGGCTTCTAGGTTGCCTATTTGAACAAGCTTTAGTCTCTCCTTTTTCCCTCTATAGCCGCGGCACTACCAAAGGAAAGAACAAAGAGTTTAGTTCATTTTGTGAAGTCCATGAATGCTTCGAAATGGTGAGTGTGTTAGTGAGAAATACCTAATTGTTCCAAGATCAAATACAAGCCTGGATCTTAGTCCTTCTTCCTAATAATTCCACCAAAGAACCCTTCATCTCTAAGCAAGAAAATCCCTCTTCTCCTCTCTTTAAGCTTGCGGCCTTGTATGTTCAAGGAGGAAGGAAGTTCATTCAAGAAGATTCAAAGTAGTCAAAGGTCAAGAAGTGTTTCCTTAAGTCGTTGATCATCATCAAAGGTAAGCCTATGAACCTTCTTGGTTAGGAATGACATGTAAAAGCAAAAGTGATATCCTAAGTATATGATCCCTAGAAGGCCGAACCATGTATGATAATTATAAGCATGAAGAGATGCTTAAATGATATGAAAGATGATGAAATGATGATGTTAGATTAGCATGTTTAGTAGCCTAGGTTCTAAATCAATTTTGCATGATCATAACCTTAGTTGGCCGAATATATAAGATGATGTTTTGAATGATGCTCTAGGATTTAAATATGATAAATTATCAATAATGTTAGAAGCATGTTTTAGAAGTAATCCCTTAGGTATTTTAGGGCAATAAGGCCGAATGGTATGTAGCTAAAAGAGGTTTTATTTGATTAATGTTGAAAGGATCTAACCATGTTAAGTTAATAATATAATTGAAAGCATGTTTTAAAAATTATATTCCTAGATGTTTATCTATGGTGGCCGAACCTATACATGCCTAGAATGAAATCTTTAATAATTCTATTAAGTGTTATGATGACCTAATAATGTCCTAAAACCTACACAAGTGGGTAAGTAAGTAAAACAACTCCTCTAGGTAATTAAACCTGCAAAGCCGAGACCTATACATGGATAAAACACAAATGTTGAATGTTATATAAGTTACTAAAAGATGATATGATGATGTTAGGGAGTCAAGGGAGCAAACAGGCAAGTAAAGAGATCAAAAGTTGAAAGTATACAAGTAAAGAACGACAAGCACTGTAAGTGTTTACAGTTGTTGAAGTAATCTCTCTATGTATGCCACCATTATGAAACTATGATAAGTTATGGTATGACTGCAATATGTTTATAGTGCTTTACATTATGTGATTATGATATTTTTGAAACTTAAAACCATGCTATTAAATGTTGGCCTGTGCACTGATACTCCAGTTGCAACCTGACGAGGACTCTGGGTATCTCCGTAAGTCCGTAAAAGCCGGCAGGAATATGATGATGATGATGATGGCATGATATTTTTATATGATGATGATAAATGTTCCATTTTGTATTGTTATTATAAACTGTTTGGACATTTATACTAGTAATTGACACTTCGGTATCATTCACAAAAATTTTAGAAAGCTAAATTTTCCATCCACATTAGACTCATCAGTCTCTACGTGACTTGTTGGTTATACAAACTCAAAGAAAATACAAATGAATGGAGGTCAATCTCAGTAGAGAACAAATCTGGGAAGCCAAAGAATTAAATTTGAATCCCATTTACAACTACATAGACAACAAATAATTGGTGTTATCAACTACATAGACAACAAATAATCCGAGTCAATCATTTGTGTAATAATCCGAGTCAATCATTTGTGTAGGATCATAAAGATCAAAGTCAGAATCAAAGTCCAAGTCCAAGTCTTCATTTAAGATTGAGCCTATTGAGCTTAAATTGGTAAGATGTGAAGCATAACTGCCATCCTGGCTTTGGTCAGCCAACCCCTGAAATGGCACAATATTACTTGTTTGCCTAGGACTAATCATCTCACCAGATGAAGAGGATATTTAAAAGGACTGACTTGCTGGGTTGCCTTAGACCTGATTCTTTTCAGTCGAAGTCTTTATTTCTGCAGCAATTAAAAAAACAAATAAAGTTCTATAAATGAAAAACTATGGTTTTATGAAATTAAAGCAGAAAGGAAAAGAAAAAAATACCTGCAGATGGCTGGCCACATGCGCCCTAGTAAGATGCTTCTCAGCCTTCATCAATTGAAGAATTTTTCTAGGTACAACCTCTGCAATCAAAAGAACATACAAATGTGTCAGACTTCATTAACAATAATGCCATGACATCTACTCCAGTGCACTACAGATTAGGAAGAGTATTTGAGAAAGCATTCAAAATAATGTTGAACAAAAAAATACAGCAATTGGAAAAATACAGCAAAACATATACTTTTGCAATACAAAAAAAAACCCAGAGTTTTCACAGGAATGGAAAAAGGCATCATTGTTCCATTTTTGGCAGCGAATGGAAGACACAGTTGGGACCAATTGGCAGCTTCCAGCTCTCATGAGACCAAATTAATCATGATCGAATTAAGGAAAATTTGAATTTTGATTTGTTCAGTTTTCGAGAGATGCCAAATAAGTATATTAGCTTACTCCAAGGAAAGGATTACTGAAATAGAGGAATACATGGGCAGTGGATTTGTTTGTTATTTGGAAATGCACACTGGTATTAACAACGGAGAAGCCATTTTTTATTTTGGTGCAGATTCCAATATTATGACAGAAATTATATATCCAAGTGGGGCTGAGACAGATGTTCGAAGAATTATGGTTGGATTCTGGGCAGTGGATGTGAAGACACTTGTGGAAATAAAGTTTGCAAAGAGAGGTGATGGAACTAGTTTTCACATTGTAATATTATTAGGATTTGATTGCTATTTCTACACAAAAATATAATAAAAGTATTGCTAAAATAAAGCAGAAACATCAATTGATTGACCAATTGTAGCAATTAATAACAATTAAGATAACAACTACTTTGCATTGTAGAGAAAGAGTGAATAACTTACTGTCAACACCCAAGTCATTAACAGCGGCCACAAAACACCGTCCAATGTAGCTCTTCGGTCCAAACAACCCGAGACTGCTTTTGGGTTGATCGGTCCTCTTGGTTAAGACCTTTCTCAAGTTCTTCATGAACTTCATCCTCATCTTCTTCCATCTTCTCAGCTTTTTCATCATCTTTATCCTCATCTTCTTCCATCTTCTCAGCTTCATCCTCATCTTCATCTTCTTCCATCTTCTCAGCTTCATCCTCATTTTCATCCTCATCTTCTTCCATCTTCTCAGCTTTTTCATCATCTTCATCTTCTTCCATCTCCTCAGCTTCATCCTCATCATCTTCCATCTTTTCAGCTTTTTCATCATCTTCAACATGATGAAAAACCAACATGTTATCATTCCAATCGAAACCAACATCTAAATATTGCGAAAAAAAAACGAAAGAAAGAAAGAACCATTAATATTTAAAAAATAAATAAAATGGAAAACCCACATATCTAAATATATCCAATGTTAGTTTTGTTAAATAAAATACCAACTGAAAAAACTAACAAACTCAACTAGACAAAATCAAAAAACAAAAAAACCAGTTAATAGTCCAGTAATAAGATGTCTGGGCAGACAGAAACAAAAGCACACAATCGAACATCCACTGTATTATCAAGAAAAAAAAGAAACGAAATCGAAAGAAAAGAAAAGCAAGAACATAATGGAAAAGCCACACCCTCAATATTGCCAGAATAATAAAGAAAAAGAAAGAAAGAAACATATATTTCATATGGTATTGACAAAAGAGAAGGGCAGAAGTAACATACCAAGTATTGACACCTTTGTAGGAGTGTTGCCAAACAATACAGGCTGGTTGGGTCATCATCTCCCATTGCATCCCATCTCCCATATTCATCCTCATCTTCTTCCATCATCTCAGCTTCATCCTCATCTTCATCCTCTTCCATCTTCTCATCTTCATCCTCATCTACTTGCATCCCATCTCCCATTGCATCCCATCTCCCATATTCATCCTCATCTTCTTCCATCATCTCAGCTTCATCCTCATCTTCATCCTCTTCCATCTTCTCAGCTTCATCCTCATCTTCATCCTCTTCTACTTGCATCCCATCTCCCATTGCATCCCATCTCCCATATTCATCCTCATCTTCTTCCATCATCTCAGCTTCATCCTCATCTTCATCCTCTTCCATCTTCTCAGCTTCATCCTCTTCTACTTGCATCCCATCTCCCATATTCATCCTCATCTTCTTCCATCATCTCAGCTTCATCCTCATCTTCATCCTCTTCCATCTTCATCCTCTTCCATCTTCTCAGCTTTTTCATAATCTTCAACATGATGAAAAACCAACATGTTATCATTCCAATCGAAACCATAGATATTTAAAAAATAAATAAAATAGAAAACCCACATATCTAAATATAACCAATGTTAGTTTTGTTAAATAAAACACCAACTGAAAAAATTAACAAACTCAACTAGACAAAATCAAATTTACAAAATTAAAAAACAAAAAAACCAGTTAATAGTCCAGTAATATGATGTCTGGGAAGACAGAGACAAAAGCATACAATCGAACATCCACAGTTATCAAGAAAAAAAAGAAACGAAATCAAAAGAAAAGAAAAGCAAGAACATAATGGAAAAGCCACACCCTCAATATTGCCAGAATAATAAAGAAAAAGAAAGAAAGAAACATATATTTCATATGGTATTGACAAGCAACTGTTGACAAGCCACACCCTCAATCTTCTATTTTCAAGAAAAAAAAAGAAACATACTGTATTTTCAAGAAAAGAAAAAAGAAAAGAAAAATGAAATCAAAAGAAAAGAAAAGCAAGAACATAATGGAAAAGCCACACCCTCAATATTGCCAGAATAATAAAGAAAAAGAAAGAAAGAAACATATATATTTCGTATGGTATTGACAAGCAACTGTTGACAAGCCACACCCTCAATCTTCTATTTTCAAGAAAAAAAAAAAGAAACATACTGTATTTTCAAGAAAAGAAAAAAGAAAAAGAAAAAAGAACACAGTCGAATATCAGCAAGAAATATCAGCAAGAATATGATGTCTGGGCAGACAGAAACAAAAGCATACAATCGAACATCCACAGTTATCAAGAAAAAAAAAGAAACGAAATCAAAAGAAAAGAAAAGCAAGAACATAATGGAAAAGCCACACCCTCAATATTGCCAGAATAATAAAGAAAAAGAAAGAAAGAAACATATATATTTCGTATGGTATTGACAAGAAACTGTTGACAAGACACACCCTCAATCTTCTATTTTCAAGAAAAAAAAAAGAAACATTCTGTATTTTCAAGAAAAGAAAAAAGAAAAGAAAAAAGAAATCAAAAGAAAAGAAAAGCAAGAACATAATGGAAAAGCCACACCCTCAATATTGCCAGAATAATAAAGAAAAAGAAAGAAAGAAACATATATTTCATATGGTATTGACAAGCAACTGTTGACAAGCCACACCCTCAATCTTCTATTTTCAAGAAAAAAAAAAAAGAAACATACTGTATTTTCAAGAAAAAGAAAAGAAAAGAAAAAAGAACACAGTCGAATATAAGCAAGAAATATCAGCAAGAAACCCACATACTCAATCTTTTCAAGCAAGAAATATCAGCACATAATCAAACATTTTCAAGAAAAAAAGAAAAGAAAAGAGAAGAAAAGAAAGGGCAGAAGTAACATACCTAGGTATTGACACCTTTGTAGGAGTGTTGCCAAACAATACAGGCTGGTTGGGTCATCATCTACTTGCATCCCATGTCCCATATTCACCAATTCCATTGTCTTGATAAAACAATCCAAGAACAAGAGAAAGAAACAAGCAAGAACAAGAGAAATAAACTAGGAAACCCAAAGAAACCAAGAAAACTTTAAGAAGGAGTGAAAACAGAGAAAGAAACCCTAAGAAAACCTTAAGAAAACAGAGAAAGAAACCCTAAGAAAACCTTAAGAAGAGTGAAAAGAGAGAAAGAAAATTTTTAATTTATATTTTTTGGCGGCAAAACTATGATGACCGTTGTATTCTCTTAACTCTTAACTCGTAAGTTATTTCCGTCCCTCTGAAGTTCTAATTTAGCTACTCTTAAAATTTATTATATTTACTAATTTATATTAGCTAATGTATATACATATTAAAAAATATATGTGTGGATGGACAGCTGAGAAATATATATTCTAATTTTAAGGAAATAAAATTCATTTTAATTATTAAAAATATGAGACATGATTGGGTTGAGAAAAAATTCATCACAAAAGTTTTTGAGAAAGGTGAAGAGAGAGACACGTAGAGATAGAAAGTTAGGAAGCTACCAGAAATAGAAGATCGCTTATAAAACAAGAGAATACACTTTCATTAGGTGATATCAGGAGACAAAAGCAATTAATGGACTCTGCAGGGAAAAAGTGAAAGACTATGCATGACACCAGAGATCATAAACTACAGAATAGGTGAATGAATGATACAGGGCTAACACAGCACAGTTAGATAGTTTTAATATAATAATCAATGGAGTCATAGCAGCAGGGATTTTAACTACAATTGTTTAAAAT
>NW_026898149.1:0-45317 GCF_033153095.1 Gastrolobium bilobum
CTGGTTGTGAAGGGTAAAGGGAACAAGAAAGGGAAATTTAAAAATAAATGGAAGGGAAACAATTATGTATCCCAACCTAACCAGAACACACAAGGCAATAAAAATAAAGAGCAGCCAAAAGGTAAATTTACCTGCTGGTTGTGTCATAAAGAGGGGCATATCAAGAAGAACTGCCTTGAAAATAATAAGGGAGCTGCAAAGGCAGCAACTAAAACTGAGTATGCAAATTTACTTAGTGGGTGTGAGGGTGCTGAAGTCCTTATGGTGTCTAATAAGGGCTTTGATGCTGAATGGGTTATGGATTCAGGTTTCACTTTTCACATGACTCCTATGAAGGAGTGACTTGCTGGTTTAAGGTTCCAAAAGGGTGGAAAGGTCCTTATGGGGAATGACCAGGTCTGTCAAATAGAAGGGATTGGGGCTGTCAAGTTTCTAATGGCTGATGGCAGCCATAAAATCCTCAAAGAAGTGAGGTATGTCCCTGACTTGAGGAGAAATTTAATTTCTCTAGGTATGCTTGACTCAAGTGGGCTGTTATTCAAGAGTGAGCAAGGTTCACTCACTGTTCTTAAGGGTAGTGAGATTTTAATGGAAGGAAGGTTAATTAATGGCCTGTACATATTACAGGGCCATGCTGTTTCATCCGAAAGCTGTATAACAGCAGCCAAGGATGATGAATCTGTTCTCTGGCATAAGAGAATGGGTCATATCAGCAACCAGGGTCTGTCTGAGTTATGTAAACAAGGTATTTTAAGTCCTAAGAAAGTAACTTGTGTTGATTTCTGTGAAAATTGCATTTTAGGGAAAACACACAAATTACCATTTCCTAGTTCTTCAAATTTTTCTAAATCAGTCATTGATTACATACACTCTGATTTGTGGGGATCTCCTAATGTTCCCCCTTCGCTCTCTGGTTGCCATTACTTCCTTTCTATTGTGGATTCATATTCTAGAAGAGTATGGACCATGTTCTTGAAGCAAAAGGATCAAGCCTTTGATAGCTTCAAGAATTGGAAGACCCTTGTAGAGAATGAAACTGATAAGAAAGTCAAGGTCCTAAGGACTGATAATGGGCTTGAGTTTTGCAATAATCAATTTTTTGATTTTTGCAATGAGCATGGTATTAAGAGGCACAGAACTTGTGCTGAAACACCCCAACAAAATGGGGTGGCTGAAAGGATGAATAGAACCATCCTAAATAAGGTCAGATGTATGCTGGCTGAATCTGGTCTCCCTAAATCTTTTTGGGCTGAGGCTGTTTCCACAGCCTGTTACCTTATAAATAGGAGCCCATCCACAGTTATAGGTCTTAAAACCCCTATGGAGCTTTGGTCTAGTAAGCCACCAAGTCTAGGACACTTAAAACCATTTGGTTGTCTTGCATACATGCATGTAAAACAAGATAAGTTGAGTCTTAGAGCTGTTAAATCTGTCTTTGTTGGTTATCCTTCAGGTGTTAAGGGATATAAGCTATGGCTCATAGCTGAAAGGAAGTGTGTCATAAGTAGAGATGTGATTTTCGAAGAAAACACATTCTATAAAGACATATCCAAACTGAGTGACAAAGAGCATCCTCCTAGGACTGTTGAGTTGGAGGTGGAGCTGCCCAACAACACTGGGCAGCAACCTGATGTGGCTGAAAATGAACAACAACACACTGTTGCTGAAGTTCAAGATGATGGGAATGACATTCCCATTGAGGAGCATGATGTGGAACTGGATAGAGATAATCTAGAGGATTATTTGCTATCTAGAGATAGGACTAGGAGGAATATAAGACCTCCAAGTCGTTTTGCACATGCAGATGTCATAGCATTTGCACTCCAAGTTGGAGATGTGCTGGAGTTTAATGAACCCAGCTCATACCAAGAGGCTATGAGGCTGGATTCTAAAATTCATTGGCTAAAAGCCATGAAGGAAGAGATGGAGTCTCTTGAGAAAAATAAGACTTGGGTTTTGGTGGAGCATCCAAAGAATAAGAAGGTGATTGGATGCAAATGGATTTTTAAAAGGAAGCCAGAAATCCCAGGTGTTGAAGCTGCCAGGTTTAAGGCAAGGGTTGTTGCTAAGGGTTTTTCACAAGTTGAGGGGGTTGATTACAATGAAATACTCTCCCCTGTTGTGAAACATGTTTCAATTAGGCTCATACTTTCAGTTGTTGCAATTCATGATTTAGAATTGGAACAATTGGATGTCAAGACTGCCTTCTTGCATGGCAGCCTTGAAGAGCTCATATTCATGGAGCAACCCGAAGGATTTATAAAAAAAGGGGCTGAGAACAAAGTGTGCCTTTTGAAAAGGTCCCTTTATGGGTTAAAACAAGCCCCTAGGCAGTGGTATAAGAGGTTTGATGATTTTGTTTTGTCCAAAGGCTTTAATAGGAGTAGTTTTGATCATTGTGTGTACTTTAAACAACTGCATGATGACTGTTTTATCTACTTACTGATTTATGTTGATGACATGTTAATTGCATCTAAGGACATAAATGAAATTAATAATCTGAAATCATTGTTGAAAAAGGAATTTGAGATGAAGTTCCTTGGTCCAGCCAAGAGGATACTTGGCATGAACATTACAAGGAAAAGAGATGAGAAGATATTGACTCTCTCTCAATCTGAGTATGTGAAAAAGGTCTTAAAGACCTTTGACATGTACCTGGCCAAACCTGTAAGTGTTCCCCTTGCTGGTCACTTCAGGTTAAAGGCTGTAGATGGTGAGTCAGCCTCAGATGAGGCTTCTTTTATGTGCAATATTCCATATTCTAATGCTGTTGGATGCCTAATGTATGCCATGATAGGTTCTAGGCTTGATATTGCTTATGGTGTTAGTGTAGTAAGTAGATACATGAGTAAACCATCTAAGGAACATTGGAATGCTGTGAAATGGTTGCTTAGATACCTTAGTGACTCTGTTGATTGCTGCATTCATTATACTGCTCAAAACTCAGTTAATTGTGATATTACTGGTTATTGTGATTCTGACTGTGCTGCTGATCTTGATAAAAGAAGATCTCTAACTGGTTTTGTTTTTTGTGTGGGAGGAAATGTGGTGAGCTGGAAAGCAAGCTTGCAACACATTGTGGCACTCTCCACAACTGAAGCAGAGTATGTGGCTCTCACAGAAGCTGTCAAGGAGGCAATGTGGTTACATGGAATTGTCTCTGAGTTGGGTCTAGGTAAGGACCCTCCTAAGGTATTTTCTGATTCTCAATATGCCATACACTTGTCCAAAAATGGTGCATACCATGAAAGGACCAAGCATATAGATGTTAGGTTGCATTTCATAAGGGAAATAATTAGTAATGGTCAGGTTAGTGTGAATAAAATACCAACTGAAATTAATCCTGCAGATATTTTGACTAAGACTGTTCCTCTTAGTAAATTTAGGGAGGCTCTAAATTTGCTAAAAATAAAACCTCCCTAAATTGCATGCATTGTATAGGCCTTGGGTTAAACGCCAGGAAAACTCTGGTGTGCACTTTATTCTGTTGTATGTTTAGTAAATAGGTGGAGATTTGTTAGATCGTATTTTTCTAAACATGCTTGTACTTTCTCTGTTTGCTTTTTGGGCCAATGTATAACCGGTTGTTTACTAAGGCCCATATGTTGACAATTGATAATTCACCTGCACATAAAAACGGTGTCGTTTTGTTTAGCTGAAATGAATGATAAAATATCTCACCTACTCTCTTATCGTGTGACAGAGCATTTTTTACGGATTTTAAAATCTTTTAGTCTCTCTCTCCTTTTTCTTTGTACAATTCGTTCTCTCTGAAAAGGTTGGAACTTAGGGTTTGGAACGGAGGTTTGAGAGTGAGATTTGAGTGAGAAATATCGAGTATCTCATCTCGGTGTAGTTGAGAGTTTTGTTCCTGGTGGTGTGGCGCTTCATTTAATCGGTTTTTCTTTGGGAGTTGCTATCTTCCAAGATTGAAGGTGGTTCTGATGTTGAACTCTCTGTGCTGTTGAAGAGTTCTGGAGACCGTGTAGCTGATTGCACTGGTTTGGTGGTGCTTGCTTGAAGACGGTGATATCTTGCCTTTTTTCTGTATAGTTCTTTTGTATCTTGTTGAAAAACCGTATGTAAATGTGCTGGCTCCATTTAGGTATTTTTGGTATCTCTCTGTAATAGTGAGTAGGTGATGTGTTTACCTTTTTTTATGCATGCTGTGTTTACTGTTTGCATATGTAAATAGCTAAACATATTTGTACCTGCTATCTGTTCTGAATAAAGTGTATGCTAGACGGTGTTTGACCCTCTCTGGCCAACTTGGATGTAGGAAATTCTTATACAAAGAATTTCTGAACCAAGTATAAATTTCTTGTGTGTTGTTTCTTATGTTTTCTGTTTCTGTAAGTTCGGTCAGTGGGCTGATTCTTGGTAGCTTTATACCAAGAATTATAACACATACAAAGGTAAATTAATAATAATAAAAAAAGAAAAATATTAAAATAAATAATTATAAAATCATCACCTTTAAGTCACTGATGTGTATGGTTTTGATTTTCCTCTTTTTAAAACGTTTTAGTAAGCCCAAGTTAATATCTAACCAGAAACAGCTGCGTAAAAAAAGTGTTATGGAAATCATCATTGTCGTATGTTATGTAGGAAGGTATATCATGTCAAATAAAAGTTAAAGGGAAGTTGTCGCTTTTTTTCTTTTTTGGGTTGCAGAATTGTCTCTCGTGTTTGATTCAATTAATAAAATGATGGAATTAATAGAATAATGATTTTTTAAAATAAAATAAGTAATTTGTGCGTTTTTAGTTAAGTGTCATGTTAATTTTTGGTATTTCTGTTACTGTTTTGAATTTTTTACCCTGTCTTGCTTTGTATGAGTTATTTTCAGTTAATATTTTGTCTCTCTTTTTCATTGGGATGATTAATTCGTATACTTTTTGTTAACTGAGAAAGTAAGAGAGAAGAGAAATAATTTAAAACCTTGTCAATGTTGAGATCAATCTACATTTTTTTTATATTAATATTAAGCAATTGTAACTTTGTAAGGTTACGGAATAATTAAATATGCTCGAGCAACACGCGTTGTACGATATGCTATTTATTTATTAGAGAAAAGTGTTTATACTTTTAAATGACACAATTTATATCATTTCACTCTCACAAAGAGGTGAGATCTATACCTTTATTTTTTTTTTGTCAAATCTCTCTCCTCCTTTATCTATCTCTTTCTCTCTCTTAAAATGACACAATTTTACATCCTTTAAAATAACACACACTTTTTCCTATTTATTATCAGTCTTTTTGTCAAAATACACATAGGAGTTATCCACTTTATCACCACTATTTGCATGAGTCACGACTCACGAATATATGTTTTTTTTTTGTGGTTTATGTTTTTTTTTTTAAATTAGACATCTAAACAGATTTTGTAATAGAAATATATATATATATATTTTTTGAAAAATTAGTTTTTGGCTAAAAAAACCTATCCAAATATAATATTGTTTTATACTCATTAATTTAATTTTGATTCAACGACCACAAAAAATTATTAATATAATTTTTCTCAAAAAATATATATACATATATTTGTTGGATCCAGCTTTTACGACTAGATTAAAAGTTAATGGGTCTTTATTTTGTCATGTTATATGAAATTTTTTTTTATCATGCAATAGTAAAAGATAAAAAAATAAAATAAAAATAAAATCAGATGAGATACTTTGTTCAATAATTTTATTTTGTCATATATTAGCAAAATCAAATTATTTTTCCTATAACATAACTCTTATTTACCTCAAAATTAATAGTGTGTAATTCTTTTTATTTACCCGTAACCGCTCAAGCGTTATCATTAATTTGACCGGGTCTTGCAAAGGCAAAATATTAACATCTCCAATAATTCCCCCAGCACTTATCTTTGGCGAAGTGTTATCTCGGACAATTAAACCCATAATCTCAGCGCTAAAATCACATGTTGCATTAAACACTCACCACTACATCAAAAATTAGCACCGGATAATCTAATATGAAAATTCATAAGATTATGTTACGTAAAAAATTGTAATTATATAAAGGTGTATCAATGATAATGAAAGAGGAGAGAGAAAAAAATATTAAAATATATAGTTACGAAATCATAACCGTTGATTTATCTTTGTATGATTGTGATCTTCTCACATGACCATATCATGTTTTTTTTTTTCATTCTTAAAAAAATAAAAAAAAATAAAAAGTGACACAATTCAATTATCGAACTGTGCGAGAGAAATTTATCACATCTAAATAGTTTTTCTCATATCTAAAATGCTGTTTTAGACATAAATTATACCGGTGAGACAAAAGCACAATGTCCGTAGTTCTTCCAAATGCACAATGATTGACTTTGAGACACTATTGCTCTTCCTCGTACCAGTCCTACTAACATATATTTTCTTCTTCACCGTCAAACACACCACCACCACTACCACCACCGTTCTCCGCCTTCCACCAAGTCCACCATCCATCCCACTGATCGGCCACCTCCACCTCCTCACTCCATCCTTACACAAATCCTTCCAAACCCTCTCCTCTAAACACGGCCCTCTCCTCCACCTCAACCTCGGACCCTCCCGCCGACTCCTCCTCGTCTCCTCCGCCGCCACCGCCGCCGACATATTCAAGACCCACGACCTCGCCTTCTCTTCACGACCCGCATTTGCTTTCGCCGAGAAACTCCCTTATGGCAACTCCGGCTTCATCACCGCCCCCTACGGCCCCTACTGGCGCTTCATGAAGAAACTTTTCGTCACCGAACTTATGAGCTCGCGCCAAATGGAGCGCTCCAAAACCATCAGAGCCCAAGAAATAGAGCTTTTACTCAAAAGGGTGTTCGAGAATGCTCGCTCTAATGCTGCACTTGACTTGGGCTCTGAGTTCATGAAGTTCACCAACAACGTTACTTGTAGAATGGCCATGAGCACCAGGTGTGTGTAATCTGAAATCAGTAATGGAATTTTTTTTTTTTTTTTTTTTTACAAATTTTGTAGAGAAATTATCACATACTTATAAGAGAGAGAATTTTCAAGAAACAAAATCATGTAAAAAACTCGAAAAAAAAAATCTATTCTTTCTCATCAATCATGATATTAAATTTTTTTTGGTTGAGATATCCAAATGGATTAATCTAATTTATCCGATTTATTCAGGGTGTGTTATGAGATTAAGATTTTAAATCCTTCTCAAATATGATCATGGGAGGATCGAATTAATGTTATCACTCCCACGTGCTCAATTGCCGTAATTTTAAATTGTAAGAATGTAGGTAGAGTTTTGTGCCCAGGAGAGCTATTTCGGTAATCGAGAGAACGGTGGAGAAATTCCAAAACAAAAGTTATAGTTACATTTGGAATTCAATTAATAAAATTATGAAAAATTGCATATAAATGTGGCTACAATTTAGGTTGTGCAAGTACTTCTTAAACTATTATTGTGACCACGATCATAATTTACAACCATAATTGGTTGTGTTTAGTTAGTAAGGATGTGTGCTTAGTAATGGTTTGGTTCTGAAAAAATGAATTGGTTTTAAAAATTGGTTTGGTTTCTGAACTTGTTTGGAGAAAATGGTTTGATTTTTAAAGTCAGTTTGAAAAAATGTGAAACGGTTTGGTTTGGTTTGGTTTGATTTTTAACGCGAATCAAATTGAATTGGTAAAGTGATTTAATTCTTAAATCGAGCTGATATTAAAAGAAATAATTCGGTTCCTAAACTGATTTTGAAGAGAATGATTTGTTTCTTGAACCAATTAATGAAACGTGATTCTTTTGATTTGATTAATTTTTCCACACTAGTTAGTTGATGATTCATTTATGATCATTAGATAGTTGATTATTAGTGTGTTATGTATTAGTATATGTTGTATTATTGTAAACAACTTTTTTCATTATGTAATTTTAAATTTCACGTTACAAAAAAAAAAAAAAAAAAAATCCCTTTCTTTCTATAGGCTTTCTCTGACTCTCTTTTACCGTGTGTTGTAACAAGGTGTTCGGAGAAATTCGAGGATGCAGAGAGGATTAGGAAGTTAGTAAAGGAGTCATTTGAGCTTGCTGCGAAGCTGTGCTTTGGGGATGTGTTGGGCCCTTTCAAGGAGTTGAGTTTTTGGGTTTATGGGAAAAAGGCTACGGATTTAAGCATGAGGTATGATGAGTTGTTGGAAAAGTTGCTGAAGGAGCATGAAGAGAGAAGATTAGTAGGTGGAAATGGTGGTGATGAGATTGAGAGGGATTTGATGGATATTCTGTTGGATGTTTATCATGGTGCTTGTGCAGAGTACAAGATCACAAGGACCCATATCAAAGCCTTCTTTTTGGTAATTTTCATTTATCATAATTTATCTTTTTATTTCAACCCCACTTCTTTTAATGTATTGCTACCCATTTACATTTGCCAAATAGTGCTGAAAAGTAGGACTGCATTTTATTAGTAAGATAATTTTCGTTATTTCTGAATCTAGTGTGGATTTGTTACACCCAGATAACAAATTAATATCGAAGGATGGTTTCTTCCCGTTTCTTTTTTGGTAAGTTTATGAAAAGTTATATTAAAAATTTATGATTTAGTTCTGTTTTAAAAGGTGTAGGAAACAGAGTATCAATGACTTTTCCAGTAATTTCTAAAATAAGAATTTTTAGAGCTATATTTGAAGAACTAACTATCTCACTCTTTTTTATTTAATTTTTTCTTTCTCGTTTGAAGTAAATAAGGTATAAAAAATTAGTCTGAGGAATGGCTGGATATACTTTTTTTTTTTTTTTTAATTCTAACTTTAATTGTGTGTTCTCTAAAAAGATTACTTGCTTCACAATTTTACCACGAACTAAAAACATTAAACTTGTCATCCATTAACATTTGACAAAAAGATTAGTTGATAATTAACAGGAACATTAGCACTACTTTAGTTAATCATTGCTGATAGTCTCAACATAAATCGGGGAGGTTTATTATACTTCATTTTAAGTTACACTTTGGTGATTAATAAATTAAACTGATAATTGCAAGCAGGATCAACAGTTAAAATTGAGTGTAAAACTTATTATTCTTATACTAATATTAATTGATAGTTGGTGCTACATCATATTTTTTCTTTCCAGTATATTACTTGCTTCGAAACTAACAAAAAAAATAAAAATAATGATAATAAATAAACTTGGGGAGTTCTGCTAATTATACTTATTTTTTTTCTATTCTTCAACTAGTGCCTTTTGGGTCAATTGATAGCAAAACTCTTTGAACTTATCATGGTTAACATTTGACAAGAACATTAGCATTGATTTAGATTGTAACAGTTAATTGTTATTAAGATTACCATGGCCTTTATCAAGCTAATATTTACTCTTGTGGCAGGATCTCTTCATTGGAGGCACAGACACCTCAGCAGAAGCAATGCAATGGACAATGGCTGAACTCCTTAACCATCCTGAAGCATTCAAGAAGGTAAGAAATGAGATAGAGTTAGTCACTGGGAATGTTAGGCTAGTTGAAGAATCAGATATCCCAAACCTGCCATATTTGCAAGCAGTTGTGAAGGAAACATTGAGACTTTACCCACCAGCGCCAGTAGCAACAAGAGAATGCCGCCAAGACTGCAAAATTAATGGCTATGATGTACCAGCAAAAACAGCAGTAGCAATCAATTTATATGCTATAATGAGGGACAAAGATTCTTGGGATGATCCAAATGAATTCCACCCTGAAAGGTTCTTGGTCTCATTGAAGGAACAGGAGGATGATGATCCAAGTGATCATCAGAATGATGCTACTAAGAGAATGAACTTCAATTTTGTTCCATTTGGAGCAGGAAGAAGAGGGTGCCCAGGGACAACACTGGCATTCAACATGATTAACACTGTAGTTGCTGCTATGGTTCAGTGCTTTGATTGGAAAATTGGTGAAGATGGAAAAGGAGAAAAGGTTGATATGCAATCTGGATCTGGCATGTCTTTGAGCATGGTTCATCCACTTATTTGTCTTCCTGTAGTACATTTTAACCCATTTCATGAATAATTCAAGGTGAAATGTTTATCCTTTTATATGTCATTTTAAGTGAAACACTAGTGTTTGACTTAATATTTAAATTAAATTTTTTTCTATTAATAACCTCTTACATATGTTGCATCAACACTGGCATGGGATACGAGACATGATAGGACATGTTAATTTTAAAAAATGTCATATTTTGATATGTTAAGACACGTTTTGATATTAAATAATATTTTTAATATATATAATATAATTTATATTTAATACATATAACCGTCCATAATAAGTCATATAACCAATTAAATATTCAAATTTCATAACATAAATATAAAGCAAAAGTAATTATTCATACCTTGTTAATTTTTTATGTCAAATTCTATAACAGAAAAAAATTGACTTATAAATTGATTTTTTATTTTTAGTTAATAAAATAAAATTTAGACTTAAAAACAACAAAGAGTGTCGAAGTATTGACCACGTGTCCGAAAAAGTTGACTGCATATCGAAAACACGTGTTGGAATGTGTTGGAGCGTTGACCGCGTGTCCCAAAATATTTACAGCATATTGGAACGTGTCAGTGTCCTTTAAAAAGACGTGTCGGTGCATTCTAGCCTCTTACTTTCCTCCCTCATGATCATCAATTGTGTGACAAATTTCATTCATCATAAAATAGCTATTTTATTTAAAATAATACAATTTTGTGTCCTTTAAAGGATAAATAATTTTCCCATAATTTTAATATAATGATATAATGAAGACTCACCTCTGAAAAACTTTCTATTATGCAGCTATTAGTGAAGTTTGTTGAAGACAACAACGTTGCTTACTCTCTTTAACCAACAACTTAGGGGATTATTAGCTAATTTAATAAAACACTGGTAATTAAAGTTTGTGACAGTTAGTTTGGCTTTAATTTATGAGGTTGTGCACCATTCATTTAGAATAAATTCTTCCTCAACACTTGATATGGAATCTTGATTATAAGTGTAACAAATTTCACTGAGAGTGCAGTACTGCAGTGCAATAACAAATAACACAGAACCCTATTGAGCACTGTTAAATACTGAACAAGTCTACAAAGATTGAAGAATCTTAACAGAGTGGAGGTCTACTATATTCATAACCTCATCAAACGTGGGCACCCTCTCCTTCCTCCTCCAAAAAAATCATAACCTGATCTAACCTTCATGAATTGATTTAAAAATTAATTGAATAATAATTGTTTACGACAAAATAATTAAAGTTTAAAATATAAGTAGTTATACTAAGCAATTATCTCTTCACAAAATTGTGTTAGAGCGTGAAGGTATCATCCTATTAAATATTGGTAATTTTAAATAAATTTGGTTGTATAAAGATAATTCTAAAATGTATGATATGAAAGAGGCTGCTCGAAATAACGGTACAAATATGACACTTGTCACTTGTGTCACTTAATTGATTAAGTTCATTACTGGCAATCTAAAAGAACGATACCCAAATTTTATCATACCTACCTTATAATAAAATAAATATAAAATACTCATAATAATTAACAGAACTTTTTTTTTTTATATATAAATTATTCGATATTCGGTCGCCAACGAGTGCTGGTTAATTTGAATTTCAGACTATTGATTAAGCTGAAATAACCAAATAATTTTTCATCAATTCATCCACATGTCTAGTACTTATCAGAAATTCTTGTAGCGTATGCATGATTGATGTTGATGAAAATTTGAATAATATAAAATAAGTTAAAGTTTCGACAATTTTTTTTTTTATGTAAAAAGAAAAGTAAAGGTTCCTTGGGAGGCCACGGAATATAAACCCATACGCAACAACATTGTGCCTAATATGGCAGCTAAGATCAATAATTCATTCACCATTTTATTCCGGTACGTAACACACAATTAGAACTTAAAAATGACCAGTATTGCCTCTTTCTAACCAGAAGATTTTAGCAAACAGAAAAATCAATGCTATTATTCAAGCCAAAAGGCCAAAAACTATGGTATATTGGGATGCATGTGTTCGAGTGTTAACAAGTTAGGTGAACTTGAATATACTTTTTGTCCTAGTTTCAAGTTAGAGGACTTAGTCTTCCTTTCTTTGATTTTATTTAAGAAAATTCCGGACAGTTTAACACTTGAAGAAAAAATAAAAACCACTGGTAATCAATCTGTTGATTCTTTCAATAATAAAGGTTACAGTTGTCATGATATCAAGCAAACTTCACTATGTTTCCCATTTTATACAGAATATGCTAGTTGAACCTCCTAATTTCCCTTGCTTGTAAGTATCATCATGCAAGTTAAACTGTGAGAAAATATAAATTTCATAAATCAGAAACCACAAAAGGACATCTCTTATGGCATTGAAACAACTTTCCCTTCTTATCATGCTCTTCTCCTTAGGTAATGGCAACTACACATTCTCTTTCTCTAACACACAACATTTAGTGTTTGATTTTTAAAACTGTTTTTACATATATTATAATTTTATAACAATATAAGAGGACGAATTTGGAGCAGTGATAAAACTATTCCTTTGTAACTGAAAATCATGGGTTTAAATCCGAGAAACAATCTCTTTGTAAATATATAAGGGTAAAGTTGCTTACAAGAATCGCTCTCACCCCTACCATCACTAGTCGGGGTTTGATGAGTGGTTTATAATTTTATGACAATGTACCTCATTTGGGTTTCTCTTTTATTTCAGGAGTCGATGCAACAGTCTTTACTTTGCAAAATAGATGTAGGAACACAGTATGGCCTGGGATCCTATCAGCAGCAGGAAAACCACAACTCATTGAAGGTGGAGTTCAGCTAGAACCTGGCCTGGCCATGAAAATCACTGCACCAAAAGGGTGGTCTGGCCGCTTCTGGGGGCGGCATGGATGCACCTTTGATAGCTCCGGTAGCGGAACATGCATCACTGGAGACTGTGGAGGAAAACTTAGATGTGCTGGAGATGGAGGTGTACCACCAGCTTCACTAGCAGAGTTTACACTAGACAGCCCTGAGGGGGATTTTTATGATGTTAGCCTTGTTGATGGTTACAACATGCCAGTGTCAATCTTCCCTTCTGGAGGATCTGGGGAGTGTAAGGAAGTTATATGCCGTTTAGATTTGAAGAGAAACTGCCCAAGTGGATTGGAGTTGAGATATAAAAATGACATTGTTGGTTGTAAGAGTGCATGTATGGCATTCAACAAGCCAGAATATTGTTGTACTGGAGAGTTCAATAGCCCCAACAAATGCAAGCCAACGAGTTATTCAAAGGTGTTCAAGGCTTCTTGTCCTCAGGCTTATAGCTATGCCTATGATGATGCAACCAGCACTTTCACTTGCCAAGGAGCAGATTACTTAATTAGGTTTTGTTAGGATAGGTGTGAATAGACTATATTTGGGGTGTGTATGTTTTCGTTTTCGTGTTCTTTTTTTGGGGTAAATTGATTTGATCTGTTATTGCAAGTTTAGGTTGCACTTGAAGCGTAGACTTTCCACCGAGATGTCATATCATATATACAAGAGAAGAGTTTATTATGAGAAATATACATTCTAGCCATTGAATATTGAATAAATGGTTATGATTAAAATTATGAATGATATATCTATCAATGTAAACCCGGTCACAGATGATCAGTAAAAATGGAAGCTAGGATATCCATCATTGTCGAGAGCAACGAAATCCATTAACGAATAAGGATCCGAGGACCATTTTTACATTCAGATTTAAGGTGAAAAGATCGTGACCTATTACCTATAAAGAGGTAAGAAACTTGGTATAGTCGAAGACGCCACAAACGATAATGGAAATCCTTTGATAAGTCGAAGGGTAAACGCCACGGAAGAATTCTGATAAATTCAATAGTTCTTCAATGAACCAAATAGAAAACTATCAAAATCATGAATATAATGCTTCCTTGAATTCTTTTTCTTCAGCCCTCATAATTTGACCAAATGATATTTGGATTGCATCCTTTCATGCCATTCCCAGATTCACATCACATCAGACGAAAACAAATTTATGAACATTACTTCAAGAGAAATGAAAACCCCAATCATCTACTGCAGAGGGACATAAACATTTCTCAAACACGTAGATCCTAAATGAAACTTAAAAATCACATCAATGAGTCAACTATTCAGATCAATCTAGCATAATGACAAAAAACGTAAGAGGTCTAGTGCATGGAAAAGGAGGATAACAACTTTAGCAAGGAAACTGCTTCAGGATGAATATAATAATTGAAAATTTTTCACACATGATCAAACTCAATACAATAACAGCAGGGGGATAGTCATTCATTTCAAATCCCACAGTTTCTTTTTTCTGGTGACAAAATCCCATACTGTTAATTGTAAAATGAATTATTTAACTGGCTTTAAGAGCATGTTTAGGCAACGAGGATTTCCTATTATGTATAATTAAGAGAATAATGTCCTGTTCCATTCTCGGGAAGCTGCTTTGAGTAGTAGTTATGGCAAAGGATTCAGTTCCATATACATTGATTAAATTCCACAAATTCTTCATATCAGTCTTGAGTTGGTGTCTGATTTCATATCAATGTCAATCAAAGTAACAAGAAACTTTAAAGGCGAAAATTTGCCCAGCAACAATCGCCTGAAAAGTAAAGTACAGTCAAAAGAAAAAGAAAAAGAAAAGTATATATAAAACCCACAATAGCAAGGGGAAGGGAAGGAAAATAGCCCTTACCTAAGATAAAGGTGGCTCTAGGAGAAAAGAAATTCTAAAAAATACTGCAACAATTGAATCTCCTTTTAGCTTTTAGGCATTCAGGTTCTTGCAATGGGACCTTAATTTTTGTTCCTTCAAGTTCAAGGTTTACTTTATCCCAATTTGATTCAGGTCCATCAGCAATCATGTGCTTCTTACTCACTGTTCTATATACTTGTGAGAGGAGACCAAGGAATGCTGATTCTACATTGTTGGAGTCAAGTGCTGATGTCTCCATGAAGAAGAGATGCTCCTGCTTGGCGAAGTCTTTGGCTTCTTCAATAGGCACTGCTCGGCTAGAACTCAGGTCAGATTTGTTGCCAACAAGCATCACAATTATATTTTTATCTGCATGCATCCGTAGCTCATCCAGCCACTTTTCAACATGTTCAAAGGATTGACGCTTGGTTATGTCATATGCTAGTAATGCACCAGTTGCACCTCTATAATATGCAGTTGTAATTGCCTGGTACCTGTGATGAATGCCAACATTATCACAGGAAAATGAAATTGACATCCATATAAAAGTAACTAATAAAACACAGAATAATGGCAATTGGCAAACAAGTTAAAATTCATCAATAAAGTGACAACTGACAAGCAAGAAGCATCAACTTTTGAACATTTTGATGATTATCATGTACTTGGGGGATCATAATTCACTATTGGCATCTTTTTGTTTGATATATTTAAAAAGCTATGCCGGTTTTTGTTTCTTAAAAGATCAGATCTTAAATTTTAGTTAAAGGACCACATTTCACTACTAGCATCTTTTGGTTTGATTATATTTAAAAACTACGCTGGGTTTTGCATCTTAAATTCTCAGATCTTAGCTGTATTGTTAACTATTATGCATAGAAAATGATAATTTCAGCTGTTGTGACGAAAAAAGCACATCCAATGAAAAGTAATTCACATTAAAGAAAAAAAAAAAGTGGGTTGGAGAAAATTTTGGACCTTTCTTGACCAGCAGTGTCCCAAATCTGTGCCTTGACTAGTTTGTGATCCATGACAACCGTCTTGGTCAGAAATTCAACCCCAATTGTGGCTTTGGATTTCATGTGGAATTCATTTTTGACAAACCGATTCAAAAGCTGAGACTTTCCAACCCCAGAGTCCCCAATCATAACAATCTTGAACATGTAGTCAATACCCTCATCCAAATCACCCTGTGTCTGAGCCATTCTCCCTCTGTGGTTTCCAACAACCCTTTTGAGAACTCAACTCAACAAAGCAAACCCCACCTTGGATCCTCACTGTTTTCTGCATAAAAATGTGGTCTTTCTCTTTTTCAGTTTCTTTGTGCACACTCTTTGTGTGGTGGCATTTAATAGGAGAGGAAAAAAGGGGTGTTTGGATAGTCATTTTGGTAAGGAGGGAAATAGAAACGCTAAAATGGTATGTCAATATGTTTCTTTCATGTATTGATCACCCTTCCCTCTTTATATCAGAATGGTTGCCATTGAAAGCGTTCATTTTTGGAAGCAAAGAAAACAAATTTACCAACAGGAAAGAGTGGGACATTGATTCTATTATAACCAATGTTATTAAACTGAGCCGATTAAACTGAGCCGATTATTGACAAGGTCTGGATATTGGATCTAGGGGTGATAATAAGCTCAAGATTTATATTCATGCAAAAATATTTTATTTAAAAGCCCTCAAGGCTTCCATAGCCAAGCTCGGCCTTGAAGCCTCGGAGGCGGGTCAATATACATTAAATTTATTTATTTTTTATATTTTTATATTAATCATTTCAACATCATTTTCTCAGTTTTCTGTCTTTGCTCTATCTCTTCTCCCCGATTTAAGTCATCGTCCCATCAACAAGTAAATGAAACCATGTTCATCATCTATTTTTATAAGCCATGCGGATTCCACGGCTTATAATGATGCTTATGGCGGCAACCGTGGAAGAAAATTTAATGGTGGGGTTCAAATCTAGTGTAAAAAATCTAGAATGTGGAAGAAAATTAAGGAAAAGTAACATAAAATAAAGTAAAGGTACTGCTGTTATTTTGATTTTTTAATATTAATATATTTTTTTATTATAAAAGAAATAACTATTATTTTCTTACAAAAAAATACATATTAGTGCATGATTAATGGGCTAAATACTGCTGCAAATTGGAATGTAAGGTTTTTATTTTTAATAAATAAACAGGCCATAGGCTTGAGACAAACTTTTATTTTTTGTAGACGAACCAGGCCACAAGCTAATATTATATTCGTAACAGGTAACAGGCTAAGGCCAGTCTGACACGTTTAAATACAAGCTTGGCCCGTTATGATCAAAGCTCGGCTCGGCTCGGCCCGTTAACACCCCTAATTGGATCATTGGTTCCAACAGCGGACCTAAATTTTTTTTTTGATGTATACACACTTAGAATAAAAGAATAAAAGAAAAAAAATTTAAAGAAAATTTTAAATATATTAAAATACATAAGAATATATATATAAAAAAAACTTTAACTTAATATAAAAAAGTAATCAAGAGTCAACTAAACTAAACTGTTACAGTAGAACATTTTGGGTCCTCAACAATTACGGGCCTCAATTTAATCTCTTAGGAAAAAAAAGTCTACTTGTGATCCCTCAAAATTCAAAAATAGATCCAGATAATTAAAATCACAATCCTCTAAAATTCAAAAAGATCCACATTAATCCCTCAAAAGGACTAACATAGGTCTATTTTGGAATTTAAAGGGATCACGAGACGATTTTTTTAAGAGATTAAATTGGATCCTGTAATTTTTGTGGATGACCCAAAATATATATATACTTTTTTTCTCCAAAAAATTTGTGTGTGCAGTGTGCACTTACACACACTAAAACATATACAGGTCCGCTACTGACTGGTTCAATCAATGGGTCACTGATTCAACGCATTATTTGGTAATTATATGCAATTTTATAATTTATATTAAAAAATTATAAACATACTCAAATATCTAAAAAAATATAAAAATTTCAAATGTTTTAATATAAAAAATAATAAATCACATATTATTATCCAATAAAGGATCAAACAAAAATATAATGATCGTGATACGGGGCTTCAGGCTCAATAAACGACATCTCTAACTATATTAGAGATAATATTAGTGTTGTAGGTACATAACTTATGTAAGTCAATAAGTAAAAAAATATTCAAATATGTCCATTATGATTTTTTTTTAAAACAAAAATTTTGAAACATTTTTTTTTTGGGACCAGGCTGCCGGCTGGGTCACTGGTTTTCATGAAATCTGGCCGGGTCGCACCGGTTCTCATCCATGACCAGTCCATTACTTCAACCAGACCAATTATACAACTAATTTATCGATTCCTGAGTTAATCCGAACGAGTCGATCCATTTTATTAAAACGGAAAAAGAAATATTAGCTTACTCACCTACTACCACCCATCCATCAAAGTGTTTTCATTTTCTCAAACATATAATTTTTCTTTTGTAAAGTCACAATAAATAAATAAATAAATAAATAAAAAAAAAAAAAAGGGAACAGAATATATAAAATTCAAATTTTGATTTCTTTATTCATGTCTTGTGACTTCAACTAGAGACCCGCGGGGGTCATAATTTTAACTCTGGATCAAATGAATTTTAACTACTTGAGACTAGGAGGTAACAATTCAAGTTGATATGACGTCAACACACGCGAATATAATCAACACGAATACTACATGAATTTGAAATTGGGTTAAAACTTTTAACATGACGAACTTATTTTGTGGGTTGAGTCTACGATACGACACGAATAATCCGCAAACTCATAGTGTATCATTTATTATGTGAGTTGATCAACCACAAATTATGTCACTTATTATGCAGGTCGACCCGACATGATAAGGCACAAATAACATGTTTACGACATGACACAACACAACATGAAAAACCTATAAGAAAATTAATGTGAGTCAATTTTAGGTTAACAAGTTGACACGCGACACGATACGAATTCTTTCAAGTCCAATTTTGCCAACCTGCCACGAAGTTGAAAACGGATCGACCCAAACACGAAATTTTCGTATCGTGTTTAAAATTGCCACCCTATGAGAAATATTAATTGCTTGAATCTAAACTGGGTGAGTTGGTAGTTTCTATCCCTTAACCAATGACGAGTCAACTTATCCCAATTTTAACAAGTTGAAGACAGGATAGGACATATTGACCCGTTTTGCCATCTCATATAATAAAAGTTATATCATTATTATAATATATAACGTACTATGTTATGGGATTTGGATTCTTTCCATTTTGCTGATAGACAACAAAGAGAAAAAAAAAAGTAAGTTTTATTTGGCTTAACAACAGTAACTATCATATGCGTTCAACTACTAACAAACAGTAATAAGGAACTGGAATTCCAAATTTCATGAATTTTCCCTTTAAAATTCACATCCCTGCTTATTTACATGTTATAGCATATTTCTTGTAGAAAATTAACAACTGAAGCACTATTATGAAATTTTCCAATTCCAAATTTCAAATCCAATCAATCCTCTCCCCGGGCATTGAAACCAGATTCATAAATATAAAATTATCAATATTCACTTCAGGTTATCCCAAACCTTGAAGCTCTTAACTAGCAAGATTTCATACACTTGATTTCCCAATCAAAGGTTTATAAAGCAAGAATTGCAAGAACCACTCTCATGGCTTCTTGAAACAAAAGATTGCTAATCAAAATGCAAGAATTATGTATAACAAGTATTCAATTACAATAGTACTCTTCAATTATTTAGAATTCCAGTTAAAAATTTAAGAATTCATCTTAACAGTAAATCCAACTAAAATTCTGAAATTGAAATAACTTGAATAAAAACCAACTTCAAAAGTAAAGAGTATTAGGATACAAACCATGAGCTTCAAAATGTAAAGGTTCAGAAATGAAAAATGCTTGTAAAAGGGTGTTGAAATCTCAAAAATACACAAGAGAATCCTATCTTCTTGAATCCTTCAAAAATGTTTTCTTTCCTTGTGCTAGCATCTCAAGAGCTAAGAAACTAAGAACTGAAAAACTGATGATTGTAAAAACTAGAAACTAAAACCTTACTACTCAAAACAAAAATTCCTATTTAACCCAAAAAGCCAAGAGCACTGTTGTCCATCTGGTCAGACTACATCCTAGGTCCACATTTCACCTCCTATCAGCCTTTTTTTTGCACACGTGGCTCTATTGCTGCAATAACATAGCAAAACATGAGTAAGATTCACAAAAGATTTATCCAATCTGCCAATTGCTTGTTTGGGCCCATTCTTTATAATTGGGGCCCATTTACCTGCATTTGAATACACTTTTAACCCAATAGCATAGAAAGTACAATGCTAATTCATGTAAAAATAACAACTAACAAAATACCCCAAACTTAAAATCTCTACTTGTCCTCAGGTAGACATCCAAGTCTCAACTCAGTTATTTTCCCTTTTTATTTTAATTCATCAATCAAACAAACCAGTAACTTAGCAGCTCAGTTCTCCATTTATCACCTTACATTTCAACCACTAACATTAATTAACCCTATGTCATTTAGTGTCTATATCAACCGGTAGTTCATTCCAAACTAAGACATCAATTAAACAAATAGCACATTATGCTACAATGCATATCAAGCAGTACTGTAGACAACTCATATCAGTTCAATTGCCATGCACTGAATTCCTCACTAGGCTCTTTTCATATCACTTTTCTCTCATTTTTTCTAGGGTCAGTCACTCATCACCAGCTCTACATTGTTATATCTCACCCTAAAATTTACCTAGACATTTGATGTCTAATATGTGATAAACCTTTAGTTTATCTTATTTTATAGACTAAATTAATATAAAATATCAAGTTAAATAAGTCAAAAACTAGGGTTTAATATAATAATCATGAACATTATCTGAATTTTGTTTAATTGAATCATCTTTGCTATTTTTAAGAGATTTGTTGACAAAAGGAGTCAAAGATGAAGATTGGATAGATAGAGATCACAACTAGAAGAGATGATAGATCAAGAGATGATAGAGGAAGATCAAAAACAAGATAGATTTGAGATCTTATCAAGTTGTTAGAGAGGAAGCTTAAGCCTCCATCATGAAGCTTAAGCCTCTTAAACAAGCAAATAGCCTCTGCCAATGGAAGCTTAAGCCCCAATAAGGAAGCTTAAGCCCCAATAAGGAAGCTTAAGCCTCCAAGATACGCAAAAAGTCTCGGCCTATGGGCGCTTAAGCCCCCAACTCAGGGCTTAAGCGCGCTGCCAGAAGAAAGCTTCAAGTCGAGGAGCGCGCTTAAGCGCCCTCCAGTGCGCTTAAGCGCGCAACGCGAACTCTGCAATCACCGTTCTAGGAGGCTTAAGCGCGAATGGCCAAGCTTAAGCGCCCCAGAAACCCAACTTAGGCCCAATTCGAAGTATCCATCTAGGGCACGAACTCTTGGCTTACAAAAACACATTTGGGGCCAGACTTAATCAACTTTCATATTACAAAACAATTCTGGGTGCTTGGAGGCAGAAGGAACGCGGAAGATTCATCAGATTCATGTTCGTGAGCGGCGGAGACGGATCAACGTCAAGTTTTCACTGGAGATATTGAAGATTCACCAATCATCCATGGAGTTTGGGGCAGCTTTTCTTGTTTCTTTTGTCCTTGATATTGTTATGTCTGGCTAGTTCTTTAAGTAGTTAGGGTTAGATGGAATTCAATCAATTTATTATGCTTTGAACAATTCGTTATGTTAATTTTCCTTTATATCATGAATGAAGTTATCTGTTTTTAATGCTTTATATAGGCTTGAATCTTATATATTGATCATAGGTAAATGCATGACAATAGGGATGTTGGTGTGTGATCCATATCTGATAACTTCATCGTAAACGTTATGATTCTAGGAATAGACATAGGGTTTGATGTAGGTAAATGCATGACAATAGGGATGTTTGAGTGATTGCAACCACTCATTCTCATGAAGACCAAAGTTATCAAGAATACGTTGCCATTTGTCTTCAAAATCTTGAGTGCTCTTTTTTGTATAGATACAGTTATTGAAAACTCTCTTAAATGTGGCATGCTGCTGATAGCCATGAGACAATTTTTCTGGAAACTTTTTTGTGATGTGCCACATACAAAATCGATGCTTGCTGTTTGGGAAAACTTTGGATACTGCATTGGTAATTGACATGTCCTATAAATTCAATGACATATGTAAGAATACAATCATTAATATATGAAACAATTGAAAAGATGTACTTAAAATGATTATACCTGATCAGTAATTATGGCGCCCGGATGATTCTCATTCATTGCTTGGAGCCATTCCTTAAATAGCCAAACAAAAGTATCTTCCGTTTCGTCTTTCAATAAAGCACATCCGAACAAGATTGACTGTAAATGATTATTTACACCGACAAAAGGTCTAAATGGCATTGAATACTTATTAGTTTTGTATGTCGTGTCAAATGTGATGACATCACCAAAAAGCTCATAAGCTTGCCTGGACTTTGCATCAATCCAAAAAAAGCTTTACATGCGATCTTCATCATCACATTTAATGGAATAAAAGAAATTTGGATTCAATGATTGTTGTTTAACACAATAATATAACACAGCTTGTGCATCTCCTGTGTTATATATTCTTCTCCTCACACTTTTTAGATGATTATAACAATCTCGACTGTCAAACGATAAAAGAGGAGAAAGATAATTGGGAAATATATATGATGAATATGGAAAATCCAACCTGTGTGGCCTCGCAGGAATATTGAAACTGTCCCGCAGTAGAGAGAGGGGCGCACAACTCAGATTAGGGGTAGGACAGAGAATGATTAACGGCGGAGGCGAGGCATTAGAGTGCAAGCGGCAGCGCCGCGACGGAAGAGTGCGGTGGATTGGCGGTAGTGATGGGCAGCGACGGCAGAAATAGGCAGCGACGACAGAGATGGGTACAGAGTATAATTAGAGAGGGAAGGGAAGAGAAAGGGCTATTTAAGCATCAAATCATGACCGTAGGATGAGATAACTAATTTAACGGTGAGATGGATTGGTAATAACATTGGTAGAAATTTAACTTGGTTGTTATAATATTCTTCCATATATATATATATATATATATATATATATATATATATATATATATATATATATATATATATATATATATATATATGGAAAGAATATTATAACATATATATATATATATATGAGTTTGGTGTTTGTCATTTTAAATAACATAAGTTATGTCATTTTAGGAGAGAAATAGACACAGAAAAATGGAAATCATGGGAGAGAAAAAGTGTGTTTTTTTAATTTAAAATTTAAATAAATTTTTTTTTCTGTGTCTGTCTCTCTCTTAAAATGACATAATTTTATGTCATTTAAAATGACAAACACTTTTCCTATATATATATATATATATATATATGGGAAAATATTTCTACAGCCACTTTAGATAAAGTTGTCTACATCTACCCTTTTTAATTAAGTACGACAGGTCGTACATTAAAAGTGCATTTACTCTCTCTGCCACGTCAGCCGACAGTGTCTGAGGAGAGAGAAAAAAAAAGCAGCTTTATTGTTATAACTAAGTACGACCGGTCGTACTTAGTTAAAAAGTGGTAGCTGTAGATAACCTTATCTAAAGTGGATGTAGAAATACTTTTCCCGTATATAGCAAAATGATTTCTGCAGCCGCTGCACATACAGCAAGCCAGGATCCGGTTCCAAATCCTAAGATACGGTTCCGGATCCTGTTTTTATTTTTTTTGAAGCTGTGGGGCCCACTTTTCTGTGTCAGCTGCACATAACTGTTCTCTGCGGCCGCTGCAGAAAAACTATCCCCTATATATATATATATATATATATATATATATATATATATATATATGGATCTGGTTCTGAATCCTAGGATACGGTTCCGGATCCATTTTATTTTTTTTATAGCTGTGAGGTCCACTTTTTTGTGTCAGCTGCAGATAACACTGTCTATGGCGGCTGCAGATAACCCATATATATATATATATATATAGGACTTATCATTTCTGCAGCCGCCATAGACAGTGTTATCTGCAGCTGACACAGAAAAGTGGGCCCCCACATCTTTTCTTAAAAAAAAAAAATAATCTGGTTCCGTATCCTAGGATCCGCTGCCAGATCCTGGCTTGCTGCCTGCTGAAATCATTTTGCCATATATATATATGGGTTCTCTTTTTCTACAGTCAATGTAGATAACTTATCTACAGTGAGCCCAAAACGACGTCGTTTTGAGGAGAAAATCAAAGTATTTTTATAATTATAATTTATTTGAGGATTATAATAGTCTTTTTCATTATAATTTTTTAATTTTCAACCAAAATCGATGTCGTTTTGGGAGCTAATGTAGATAACTTATCTACATTCACTTTAGAAACATTAAAGCATATATATATATATATATATATATATATATATATATATATATATATATTAAAGAGTTGCATTTTCTCATACAACATGAGAGGAACTTTTCTCCTACACATACAATCAAGTGGGCCCATTAATTTAAGAGAAAAAAGAAAATGAAAGAAAATATTAACACGGAAATCGAGCTCTCGCTAGCATGAGAGGAACTTTATTCCTACAACATGAGATTTTTTTATCCCATATATATATATATATGAGATTGTAGTTTGTCCTATAACATGACACCATCAAATTTTCTACACACACAACATTTTGTGGGACCCGCACTTTTTAAAACAAAAAAAAATTAAAAAAGTTAAAGCACACAACACGAATCTCTATAACATTACACAATCAATTTTCTTACAACATAACTCTTATAAAACCCTATATATATATATATACATATATATATATGGGAAAAAGAATTCTTATGTTGTAGGAGAGCTCTCTTCTCATGTTAGTGAGAGTTCGTTTTGCGTGCAATAATTTTTTTTGTTTTCTTTATTTTTTATATGTGGGCCCCACCATAAATTTAAGTGTGTTGGAGATTTTCTCCTTTCCAATAGTATGAGAATAGCATTGCCCTATATATATATATATATATATATATATATATATATATATATATATATATATATATATGTATATAGGTAGGTCGAAAAGCCCTTTTCTTCCCCCGAAGAACATTTTCAGAAAAATCACCATGGTCGACTGGTCGCAACTTCCGAATTCACTCCTCCATCGAATATCCGAATGCCTTGACAACTCATATTAGGGGTAGGACAGAGAGGGATTAACGGAGGTGGCGAGGCGGTAGAGTGCGAGGGGCAGCACCGCGGCGGAAGACTGCGGTGGATTGGCGGCAGTGATGGGCAGCGACGGCAGAAATAGGCAGCGGCGACAGAGATGGGTACAGAGTATAATTAGAGAGGGAAGGGAAGAGAGAGGGCTATTTAAGCATCAAATCATGACCGTAGGATGAGATAACTAATTTAACGGTGAGATGGATTGGTAATAACATTGGTAGTAATCTAACTTGGTTGTTATAATCTTCTTTCCATATATATATATATATATATATATATATATATATATATGTTGGTGTTTTTCATTTTAAATAACATAAGTTATGTCATTTTAGGAGAGAGATAGACACGGAAAAATGGAAATCATGGGAGAGAGAAAGTGTGTTTTTTTAATTTAAAATTTAAATAAATTTTTTTTCTGGGTCTGTCTCTCTCTTAAAATGACATAACTTTATATCATTTAAAATGACAAACACTTTTATATATATATATATATATATATATATATATATATATATATATATATATATATATATATATATATATATATATATATGGGAAAATATTTCTGCAGCCACTTTAGATAAAGTTGTCTACAGCTATTCTTTTTAACTAAGTACGACCGGTCGTATATTGAAAGTGCATTTTCTCTCTCTGCCACGTCAGCCGACAGTGTCCGAGGAGAGAGAAAAAAAGAGCAGCTTTATTGTTATAACTAAGTACGACCGGTCGTACTTAGTTAAAAAGTGGTAGTTGTAGATAACCTTATCTAAAGTGGCTGTGGAAATACTTTTCCCGTATATAGCAAAATGGTTTCTGCAGCCGCTGCACATACAGCAAGCCAGGATCCGATTCCAAATCCTAGGATACGGTTCCAGATCCTGTTTTTTTTTTTTTGAAGCTGTGGGGCCCACTTTTCTGTGTCAGCTGCACATAACTGTTCTCTGCAGCCCCTGCAGAAAAACTATCCCCTATATATATATATATATATATATGTATGTATGGATCTGGTTCCGAATCCTAGGATACAGTTCCGGATCCATTTTATTTTTTTTATAGCTGTGAGGTCCACTTTTCTGTGTCAGCTGCAGATAACACTGTCTATGCAGATAACCCATATATATAGGACTTATCATTTCTGCAGCCGCCATAGACAGTGTTATCTGCAGCTGACACAGAAAAGTGGGCCCCGCATATTTTCTTAAAAAAAAAAAAAATAATCCCGTTCCGTATCCTAGGATCCGCTGCCGGATCCTGGCTTGCTGCCTGCAGAAATCATTTTGCCATATATATATATATGAGTTCGCTTTTTCTACAGTCAATGTAGATAACTTATCTACAGTGAGCCCAAAACGACGTCGTTTTGAGACGAAAATCAAAGTATTTTTATATTATAATTTATTTGAGGGTTATAATAGTCTTTTTCATTATAATTTTTTAATTTTCAACCAAAATCGATGTCGTTTTAGGAGCTAATGTAGATAACTTATCTACATTCACTTTAGATATATATATATATATATATATATATATAGGTCGAAAAGCCCTTTTCTCCCCCCGAAGAACATTTTCAGAAAAATCACCATGGCCGACTGGTCGCAACTTCCGAATTCACTCCTCCATCGAATATCCGAATGCCTTGACAGCTCACTCAGTGGCCTTCGTATCCGATCGGTATGTTCCTGGTGGCGCTCATCTTGTTGTCCCATCCCCACCTGCCACCCTTTCCCCTTTGAATCCCTAATCGTCAGTTCTAACAACAATAACAAGAACCCTTTAACCTTCACCGTCTCCAAGTGCACCTTGTTCCTCGTCACCCCACCCCATCAACCACAAAAACAACAACAACAAACCCTTCAACCCTGGTTGATCCAAATCCGCCAAGACCCAGGTGGCCGAACCAAGCTCTGTTACCCTTTCAATTGCACCCCAATCGAATCTTCCACATCCCATTTTCCCCAACAGTTGGACCTCTACGAATTACGCGTAACTGAATTGGGACACAAGATCTTCCTCGAGGTTATGAGTACTTCTGGCTCTCCAATTTTTGGAAAGGTGGTTTTTGTGCGGCTGGGGTCGACTTTCGTTCTGCTTATGCTTGTGCTTACGATTGGATATTTTGGGAGACTCACTCTTGGTGATGAGCGTTTGACTAACTTTGACATTTGCACACGGTACAGTGATGTCTGTGTTTTCAAGGGGAGACTTTGCGCTGTTGACGAGACAGGTCGGACCGTGGTGGTCGGGGCGGACTTGAGTGTGGGTTTGGTGGCGGAGCCGGTGTTTGGAGGTGTCAAGAAGTTCTTGGTTCATTCTGAGGGTGAGTTGTTGTTGGTGGACAAGTACTTTGTGGACGACAATGTAATTGATGATTATGATAGTGATGGTGCTGATGAAGCTAAAATTCCATTGCCTTATTTGTTAAGATGTGTGAGGTTTGATGTGTATAGGCTTGAGGAGGATGAGAAGAAGTGGGTGCAGTTGAGAAGTTTGGGGGACAGGGTTTTGTTGTGCGGGGATGATGATGCGTTTTCTGTTTCTGTGTCTGATTTGTGTGTTGGCAAAGGGAACTGTGTGATTTTTGGAGATTATCATAGCTTTGACATCGATGACCCGGAAAGTCAGATGGGTGTTTTTCAGTTGGATGAAGGTCGGGTTTTACCTTTGTCAGATTGTCCGGGTTTTTCCAAGTTGTTCTGGCCCCCTCCTGATTGGGTGAAGTTGCAGAATTGATATAGAGAGTATGTTATGTTCAGTTTTTTTTTTTTATGTTTTCCTGCTGAATTGTGCTATAATTATCTGCATTGCATATGAGTGTGTTATAAGGCACTATTTATTGCTTCGTGCTTGCTTTTGTAGTTCTACTTAAAATCCTAGATAAATAATAATTGTATGTAATATCCTAATCAAATATAAAATCCTGGATCCTAGTCAAATATAATATCCTAATAATATGCTTCTCCATTGTGCATCACCTACCTTACAACAGTAAAATTGCCTCTCTGTGTTTTCTCCTATACGTTGTTCTGAAGCCTTGGGGTGATACAGTTGTTGCTTTAGTTCATCTTTTTGTCTACTCTCATCTCGTGTTTTGATGATTTTCAATTTTTGAAGTCTAGCTGGACAATTGATGTTATCTCTGTTACTAATTTAATAGTTTTTTCTGGTTGTCTTTAGCTGCTTTTGTTTTCCCTACTCAGTACCCTGTTTTCATTTTCTCTTTTGTTATTTCAAACTTCTTTATATACTACTCAGATTGATTCTACCTGTCTGAACAGTTACCCTAGAAACTGTTGATAATTGACTTGGTATCCATAAGCCTCTAGGTGTGGGCTAGTGGTGGAGAGGATCTGGTTAGTATGAGGAGTTGTTGGGCCTATGTGCCAAGTGCAGGTGTATTTTTACTAGTTGCTACATCATTTGGTCAAAGGATTCTTATAAAATATTTTATATGTATTATATTTTTCTTCTCCTAGTATGTACAACTCTCAATGGTAGCACTTTTTAAGCTATAGCTCAACCTCAATTTTATTAACATACTTTTTATTTCTATGTGGCTCATTTTATTTCTAAAAAGAGTTAGGCAATGTGATTTGGAATAGGTGAGATCGAAACTATGATGGGATCTTCTTCTGTCAGTGAAACCAAATAGATAATACGATAGAACCGGACTGCCATGTTGTTAAATGCTAATTGTCGCAATGATTTCATCAAAATTTTAAAATAATTATCAACTTTATTGTTGCTCAACATGCTAATTGTTGTTGGAAATTGAAATTATGAAAAGGGATAAATACATTGATTCCCCTCAGCTTTGTGAAGACTTTACTTTTTGTTAGCAAATTCATCTTTACTATCAGTATATCACTAAGCTTAAGTTTTTAAACCAGCATTCTACCCATCAATTCCTTTGTAAAAACTTTGTATATAGAAACCCAAGCACAGTAGTTAGCCGCGCCGTATTGGCGTTGCGGTGCCTCGCCGCAAGAAGTCGCTCCGCATCACACCGGAATGCAATAGCGGCCATTGCAATCGCATTTGCGGCCATATTGCTGTCATAAGGTAAAATGTTAATTTTGTCCTAAATTTAAATGTGTAACAGATAAAATTTAAGGGTTTTTTAGTCTATCCGCGTCTCTCTTTGTCACTTCTGCTATCTCTTCCTTTAAAATATGTTTACTTTTGTCATTGTTTCTATCATATATATATATATATATATATATATATATATATATATATATATATATATATATATATATATATTCCGCTATTTCCGCAATCGCAACCGCAACCCGTTATAACGCTATAGCATTTTTCGGAGTTGGCCGTGACACGTCGCAATCCGCATTTGATAACTATGCCTGCGAGTAACCCATGGAGCTCAGCCTCTAAGGGATTAGTGTACCCTTTATATACATCCCAAGTCCATTAAGAAGAATGAAAGAGTTCTTAGATGTTTTAGGGGGAAATGGTTACTTGAGTGCGTACAGAAAAAAGAAAATAGTTAATTAGTAGTTGATAAATGTATATGCAAACATATGCATGAATTGGCAACTTTGAAATTAAACTTAAGCTAAATTCAAATGAAAATCTAGAGCAACAAATATTAGGATTTAGGATCACATTGAGATAATCTTTGCATTAATTGGTTAGTAATCCATATACTACAATAGAACCAAAAATATAAAGCATGAATTTTTTTATTTTTATTTTATATAAATGGAGGGCCTAGCCCAGAAACACTAAACAGAGAGCTGATGCATGTTTAAAGACACATGCTCCACCAGCATCTTTGAACAAAAAGAATTCCAAAAAACTCAATGCTATCAGGGGGAGAGGAAAACACCCTCAACTCTCCACCCTTGAGGTTAATTCCTACCTTAGCTAAGCTATCTCCACAATCATTAAATCATCTAGGAACATACTCCATATGAACTTGATCAAAAGACTGGGCTATTTTCTTGATTCTAGCAATTAAGGAAGAGAAGCCACAAGGATCATCTCTAGCTTCTGTACAGAGAATGGCCTCTTTGCTGTCACAACCAATCCAGACAATAGGAAAATTTTGCTCACCAGCTAGCTTAAGGCCTTGAAGAATACCCCATAATTCAGCTTCCAAAGGGGAGCAAGACCCTATGTTATAAGAGAATATCCAATCTGCATTTGAAGAGCAAGCGAACCCTCCACAAGCTCCTATGTGGGTTGACAGATTAACAACACCATCCACAAATTTTTTTACTCTTTTTTGGACAAAAATCTGGCCTGGACTACCAGAAGGATTAGGATGAACATACAACAAAGAAAAAGGATCAACAATGCCACTATTCTTCATGTCAGCAAGATAACTCAGTATCTTGTGTATTGGATCTTGGAGACTTGAAAATGAAACATCATGAACCGTGGAATTCCTCCATTGCCATAAGAACCAGCAGGTCACAAAAAAATTTTCTATCCACGAATGCCAGAGGTGCGAAGTAAAAGGCTTAAATAAATTAAGCCTGAACCAATCTATGTCATCTTCTGCAAGGAAGTAACTAAGGATTTTGCCAGCAAACCATCTCTCCCATACACCCCTCGCAGCTTTGCAATCTCTCAGAGTGTGGATTAAAGTTTCTTGATCATTGAAGCAGGTGGGACAATGCACCTCCCCTCCACTCCAGTGACAGGTGATGCTGCTGACAGGGAGCTTATTGAGACAAGCCGACCAAAGAAAAACAGTTATTCTGTAAGGACCTTTCCACTTCCAAATTGCTGACCAGATTCTGTCCTTTACATAGTTGGAGTTCATCAGTTGGCAGTAAGCGTTCCTAACAATGGATTTTCCTGGATTACTCTTCTTCCAATTGAGCCAGTCATCAGAGTTACTGAAATTAGGGGGAGGAATATTGTTCAACTTACTGCAAGTAGAGGTATCAAGGAATTTTTCCAGGTAATTCCAGTTCCGACCATCTGTATTATGATCTATTACATCACACACTTTGAGGCCTAGGTCAAACATATGAGGTTTGATTTAAGCAAGCTCAAAAAGAGTACATTGCCATCCTCCCCACAGGTCTGTCCAGAAACAAACTGTTCTGCCATTCTCTATCACCCACTCAAGCTGATTGATCATCTTATTTCTAGCTATGCAGATATTCTTCCACAGATTCGAGTCATGCATTTTGGCTAGCAAGCTATGGTTAGGATCTTGGTTCCTACCATATTTTCCAAGCAGAACTTTAGCCCATAGACTATCCTGGTCTCTAATAATCTGCCAAGCTAGCTTCTGCATAAAAGCTTCGTTTTGAATCCTGAGATTAATGATGCCAAGACCACCACAATCCTTGGGCTGACACATATGCTCATAATGAGCTTTCCTTTGAGAGTCCAGATCTCCCCAAATAAAGTTTCTTTGCATCTTTTCAATATCTTGGCAAACATGCACTGGAAGAGAATTGTTCTGCATGTGGTAGCAAGGTATGGCTGAAATTACACTTTTAGCTAAGGTGATTCTTCCAGCAAGAGAGAGGCATCTTGATTTCCCTCCTTGTAGCCTATCCTGTACTCTGGATATAACAGCAGCATAGTGGTTTTTATTTATTCTCCCATGTCTCATCATAGATCCCAAGTAGCAGCCAAGGTTATCAACCTTTTTGAAGCCACTGATTTCAGTAATGGACTTCACAACCTCATAAGGAGCATTTTTAGAGAAGTAAATGCAGGGTTTTCCTACACTCACACTTTGACCTGACATCTTTGAGAACTTTTCCAGACAGTGAGCAATACAATTAAGTTGGCTTAGAGAAGCTTCAGCGAAGAGAATGATGTCATCAGCAAACATAAGATGTGAAATGAGGGGGCAGATCTGCCAGCTCTAATTGGTTGCCAGTTTTTCACCTCCACTTCATCCATGATTATGTGAGTTAACTTCTCCATACAGAGAATAAAGAGATAAGGGGATAGAGGTCCCCTTGCCTAAAACGTGTAGAAAAGGGAAAGACGAAGAAGAAGCCTGACGGTGGTTCTTCGACCGCGTTGAGTTGATTTGTTCTCCGGTGAGGTTAAATATGAAATAAGCGAACCAAGCTTGACTAGTTTTCAGATCAGAACAACGGCGAGGAGGAAGATTAGCTTACGGGTAGAGTTCGAAGCTATAAAACAAGAAAATAGCTTCGGTGCATAGGGACTAGATGGAAAGAGAAGAGAAAGGAAAACGTAACTAGGGTTCAGAGTGAGACGATGAAAAAGAGATCAGCTTTGGAATTAGCTTTGCTAGTTGATACGACGAGGAGAAATGAATTATTTTATTTTTTTAAAATAGAGGTTAAAAGAAAGAAAAAAAATAAGTGTAAATACAATTTTCGGTCCTCAGCAAATTTTATGATTCTCCCTTTAGTCCCTAGCAAATAAAAAGGCTTTCGTGGTCCCTAAGAAATTCAAAGTTGACCCATTTTAGTCCTCTTGAAGGACTAATATGGGTCTTTTTTGAATTTGTGAGGGACCAAGATTTCAACTAAATAGGTCCATTTTGAATTTCTTAGGGACTGCGAATAGCCTTTTTATTTTCTAGGAACTAAAGCGGACATCGTGAAATTTGTTGAGAACCAAAAAGAGTATTTACTCAAAAAAAATAAAAAAATAAAAGAGCAAGCTCTTTCTTGGGTTAGTAAAAAGTAAATGAGATATGACTAAAGCAGAGATGAGTCATATCATCACTCTATGAGAAGTCCCCTTTTACTACCTACTGAACAATTTCATAGATGCATTAATGGTTGGGTTCAGCTTCTGAAACCTCTATTCAGCTAAATTCATAATTGAAACTAGTAGCTGAGACCAATTTGTGCGCAACTCATTGGACAAGAAGAAGATTTAAGAGAAGAGAATAAAAAAATTAAATAAAATAAAAAAATTAATAATAAAAATCCTGACCTTATCAGATTTTAAATAAATTAATAAATCAGATAAAAGTATAATGGGTTGAATATAATTGGGCTGGTAGAATAAGCATGGCCAAATTTATTTCATACAATGGCTGAATTGTTTTATTTTATTTGGACTTATTTAATTAATAGAAACCCAATGCACAAGCAATTCTACTCACCATACAAAAAAATTGTTGGGCATATCAGTTTGAAATGTCCTGATCAAAAATTCTACCTCACCCCCAATTCACGTTAACTCTCAAAAAAAAAAAAAAATCCAATTATTTTTAACTCACGCACAATGTGTTACGCTAGTCACTTTATTGTATATATATATATATATATATATATATATATGTATATATATGTATATATTTTATTTTTATGTGGACGGTAAACAGAACAAACATTAACAATGCTTATGACACCTCTCAGCTAAACTATCCCTTTTTCAAAAGTCAGCACTCAATGCACAGTTATTTTTTTTTTATCAAGGTACGTGCAACTTAATTGGCCAATAACTGAATTGTGCTTAGCATAAGCAGCTCACACTTATCCCAAACTTAGTGATTTGCACACTCTCAAAATGCTCACTCAGCACAACCGAGCCACTTTAACTTCTCAATAAACATTTTTTTTTTATTTCACAGAACAAATTTTCCATTGATTTAAAGAGGACAACACTAACACATGGACTGTAATAGAGACATATCAGACACATGTTGGCATATGTCTGAGTGTGTCGATGTCCGACACACATTTTGTATAAAAAACAACTTTGTGCATCTGTGATTGTACATGTCACTCAACCCATCATAACTTTGTTCCAGTGTGAAATGAACCGGTCATACTTAAATAAAACTTAACATTTTTCTCTTCACTTTTCTATATCACATAAATCAAGAAAGATTTCCAAGCATTACAAACAATACCAAGCGTTCAGAGCAGGAGTGACCAAGTGATCACGAGTTCGATGCTTATTACCTCCCTTTTAATAAATAAATAAGAGAACGGATCCACTTACCACAAGAAAAGTTTACCACTCTTACAACCAACAATCACTGTTGATTTTCGTCAATCTAACGTTATAATTGATTGAGAATTAATAATATTTATTAGGTCACATTTATTAATTAATTATTAATTCTCAATAAATTATAATTGTTAGATTGACAAAAATCAACGGTGATTAAGTTGGTTGTAAGAGTGTTAAACTTTTTTGGTAGTAAGTATATCCATCCCTATAATAAAATATAAAAATATAAAATTAGAAGCATTTTAGCAAATAATTAGTGCTGGTTTAGTGGTAAGTGCTATAAGTTATAATTCACATGGTTTATGTTTGAATTTCATTTGTGGTATTTTTCAAGTAACTAATGCCGGTTTAATACTAGTTGAATGAGGTTCATGATCGATTCATCGATTTATACCGAGTCAAATTTATAGCCGGTCTAATATTTAAATTGGGCCAGTTGGGGGTCTGATTTATAGGTTAACCAATCGAATTGGATGGTTCGGGTGAGTTTTTATAACACTGGCTTGAAGAGAATTTGATATCTATTATCATCTTTCATTATTACTTAGACAGAAAATAATTATTATGACTACATCAATTTGAAAATATTATGATTTGAAATTAGTTGACATGTTTATGTTATTCCCCTAACTCTAATAAAGTTTGCTATCCCAGGATTTAAAGAGATTTGAGTATATTGAGCCAAATACTGCTATATGTATGATTTAATAAAGTTAAGGTAATGATAATTTGTAGGACCTGTTTTAAGTACTTTATTTCCTTCTAATCACCATTCATGTTGAGAAACATCAAAAGAGGTAGAGAGAAAATTGAAAAAATATGAGAAATGAGAAATTCATATTTCCTGGACGATAGAATATGTAGAGTGTAATTAAACATTAATAGATTTATACAAAAAAAAAAAAAAACATTGATAGATCATATGTTAATTGGTAGATAATTAGATGTTATATGTTCCGATGTTAGTTTAAATCCTAGAATCACATTGGACTCTTTAAGCTCTTTCTCTCCTCATTCTTTTTCTATATAAAGAAATGTCATCCTCCAAAATAAAAGCTAATACTTGAACCTATAACTTGTTTGAATAAAAAATTTCTATTTATAGTTGAAGTTTTGGGTTCAGATAGGGGTTTCGTGCAATTATTTCTTTATTCCTCATTGATGTATCTGGCTCAGATTTTGGCATTATACATTATTTTCTTTTTATTCTTAATTTCTTAGAATATAACTAACTTATTTGCTAACTCAAGGCTGACTCATGATTGACTCATCATATCTAAATAATTTATGTTTGTTGACTCATTATATCTAAACAATTTATGTTTGTTGACTCATCATATCTAAACAATTTATCAATCAAACATTAATACATAAATCATCAATCAATTAATAAATCAATTAATCATGATTTATCATCTAATTTATATATATATATATTCACATAAATCAAATAATATTACTATTATTATTATCTTACCTCTTATTATTTTAACTATTATTAACTCATTAATTAAAAATATTAAATTCCAAGATTGTTAATTACAAAAATACTAAATATCATTATTATCCATAAAAAAATTATTATATTATTATTATTATTATTTTATTAAAAGAAAATATGGGGTATTACATTCTACCCTCCTTAAAAGAAGTTTCGTCTACGAAACTTAAAAGTTTGAGCTCCTCAAATTAACTAAAAGGCATAAGGTTAAAGTTAATAAAAATATGGGGTATTACATAAAGTATCGGTGCTTCATAGAATTTTTACCGAACTAATCTAGTGTGTCAATGATTGACTCTTCGTATAAATAAAATGAATAGCTGTAAGAAAATGAATAACGCAATATACAAATTACAAATAATAACGTCATGGTTCAAATCTAAACTTAAATGCAAATAGTAACATCATCTTATAATTCAAATGCCGATATGATCCTAGTCAGATTCTAGTCATCCTATAATTCAAATGTAGATATGACTCTAGTTAGATCTTAGTCATTCTATAATTCAAATTGTGATTCGAATTGCATAAATGACAAAAAAAATTAAGAAAATAAACAAATGGTTCATTTTTTTCTAAAGTTACTTTAGACAACTTTTTCTAATGTCCACTGAAATGACGTCGTCTTGTGGCGAAAATCATGGTGTATTTTTAATTCTAATTTAAGGCAGCTATACAAAAACACCATGAATACAAATGAATAGTTTTATAGAAATGAATAAGGCAGCTATACAAAATTACAAAATACAAATACCAACGTTATGATTCAAATCTAAACTTAAATGTAAATAATAACCTGATGATTCAAATCTAAACATAAATGCAAATAGTAATGTCATTCTATAATTCAAATGCCGATATGATTTTATCCAGATCCTAGTCAAATGAGAAATAAAATTGTGTTTGTGATAAATAAGTTTCGTCTTCGAAACTTAAAAGTTTGAGTTCCTCAAATTAACTAAAAGGCATAAGGTTAAAGTTAATACAAATATGGGGTATTACATAAAGTATCGGTGCTTCATAGCATGTGATAATACATAATTAAAATGAAATTGTTTTTTTACAGTTTATTTCTCTACATCTTAAAATCTTAACTAAAAAATACATTTCAGAAATTTCCCTTGTTTTTCTTGACAGATATGTTGTTTAATTATTAATGAGCCTCAATTTATGTAATTTCTAATCAAATTAATTATTAATGAGCCTCAATTTACGTAATTTCTAATCAAATGCAGCATTTCATATATAAAATTGGGGGATACTCTGTCATGGTAACGAATCATTTAATACGTATTAATCACATATATAAATCATCAAACGGAAAAACATCATGCGATCAATTGAAATAGAAACCGTGTGTGTTATTGCGAAAAAGTTGTAGGAAAAAAGAAGAGTTAAGTGAGAAGGTCTTTGTTGGCGATCAACTCTGCTTGAACAGGGTTTTGCAGGAAATATTTGAATTTGATGGCTCTTAGTTCGGCTCCTGCAGTGTCTATTGAACCAGTTGTTTGCCCTCAAGCAGTGATTGAGTGGTACAAATTAACAGGATCAACAGATTACAAGCGAGGTTGTAGGAAAAGAGATCTGTCCTTAAAAGCAAAGCAACATCTATGTGCTTTGGGTTGGAATTTGTGGTACATTGCTAAGCAAGGTCGATGGGAATTGCGTTATACATCACCCAATGGCAGGAACCATATTTCTCTCAGAAGTGCATGCGAAAGATGCATAGAAGAGGGAGGTTGTGGGCCTGAAAATGTTCCCTTGATTCAGAAAACAAAGGGTCTTCAAGTTAAGCGTGATCATGATCATGATCCTTCAACTACAGCCATTTCATCTTCTGCACAGCCACAAGTGCAACCAAGAAAATGCAAGAAACGAAGAGCAAGAGCGCAGTCATTTGATGATGATGAGCTTGATCAGGCCTCTTCCACTGCTGTCATTCCATCTTCTGCACAATCACATGAGGTATCAAGAAAATGCAAGAAACCGAGGGCTGAGCCAAGAAAGTGCAAGAAACCGAGGGCTGAGCCAAGAAAGTGCAAGAAAAGGCAAAGGGAGTCATTTGATGATGGTGATGATGATGAGTGGAATCCGGTGGGTCAATCTCAATCCACGAGTGAGCTTGATCAGGCCTCTTCCACTGCTGTCATTTCATCTTCTGCACAATCCCAGGAGGTACCAAGAAAATGCAAGAAACCGAGGGCTGATCCAAGAAAATGCAAGAAACTGAGGTCTGAGCCAAGAAAATGCAAGAAACTGAAGGCTGAGCCAAGAAAATGCAAGAAACCGAGGGTGAGGCATGGGGATGAGGCACAAAGTTCTTCAAATCCTGGTACAGTTAACTCTTGGTTGATAGACACCAACGTGGTACTTTCAGAATCCAAGGTTTTGGGCCCCACTAACTTTGAGGCTCATGCTGGTTGTACAAAGCAACTTCCATCAACTAGTATCTTCTTGGAAGATGGAAGGTCACTGTTGGATTGCCAAAGGGAAGCATTGAGTACTTCACAACAAAAAAATCACGATGTTGTTATGCAGAGAGACAGTGTTTATAAAGACAATAATGACAGCGTCTGTTCCATATGTCGTTATGGTGGTGAATTGATACTCTGTGATAGATGTCCATCCTCATTCCATCTCACTTGTCTTGGTCTTGAACAAGTTCCTGATGGTGATTGGTTTTGCCCACCATGTTGCTGCAAAATATGCAACCGAGCAAAATACAGAGAAGATTGTGCAGATAATGTGGATTGCAGTGTTCTCGTTTGTGATCAATGTGAGCACAAATACCACATTGGCTGCCTAAAGACTAGAGGCTTTACCAGTAACTTGGAAAACAGCCCTAATAAGAATTGGTTCTGCAATTCTGATTGTGAGAACATATTTTGCAGTCTACAGAAGCTGATAGGAAAAGCAATTCCCGTGGGGGGTGCAGATAATCTTACTTGGATGATGTTGAAGACCTTGAAAAGTGATAACCTTGGAGATCTTACTTCTGAAGACCTTGAGCGCTTGAGTCAAATTGAAAGCAAGCTAAGTGTGGCTCTTGGAGTATTCCGTGAGTGTTTTGATCCCGTTATTGATCCTCTCACTGGGAGAGATATCATATCAGATATTATGTCTAGCAGAGGTTCAGAACTTGATGGTTCCAACTTTCGTGGGTTCTACACGGTGATTTTGGAGAGGAATGACCAAGTGATTTCTGCTGCCACCATAAGGATTTATGGTCAGAAGGTTGCTGAGCTACCATTTGTTGCCACTGGGAGGATGTTTCGAAGACTTGGAATGTGTAGTATCTTGATGAATGAGCTTGAGAAGCATTTGACTCACTTGGGAATTGAGAGGATGATCTTGCCTTCCTCTCCTAGTGTGATAGACACTTGGACAAACTCATTTGGCTTTGCAAGGATGACAGATTTGGATAAGTCTCAATTTCTTGACTATACTTTTGTAGACTTCCAAGACACCATTATGTGCCACAAATTATTGATGAAGCCTTCAATCAAACGTTTTGATGGTTATGTGGCAACTGGAAGTTCAAGTATTCCTGGGTTTGAGTCAAGTGTGGCTGGAAGTTCAAGTGCTGATGATGCTCAACCATTGCAGCAGCACCAACATGCCAGACTTCAGTGGGAAGCAGAAAATATACAAGATTAGTTGAAAATAGAAAATTTTATTTGATACTGCAGAACATTGGTGATGATTACTTGAAAATACCCTACCAATGCAAAATTATTTGATTGATTTGTGGTTAATTTTTTAACAGTGAGTTAGGAAGAAAAGGAAAGCTGGAGCTCGTACCTGGGCAAAGGACTTCGTGGTTAACATTAGAAAATAAACATAGTTATAGCATTTATCATTTCAACAAACAACGTATATCAGTAATCTTTTGTAACAGGTGTAGTTATGTTGAATGTAACAGGTGTAGCCTTGTGGAATATTAGTGGGGTATTTTAGTGCTACGTGGCATTTGTGTGGCTGGAAATGAATATAATAAAACCAATAGTGTAATCGATGGAAAAACATTCATTGAATTCATAACAGAAAATTCTTCTTTTCGTTACCTTTCTTGTTCTCTATTTCTCTGTTGGGGCTAGTCCCTTAACATAGTGTCGCCCTTTCTACATGTGTGATATATAAAAAAAGTCTTGCATTGATTGTTACTTAGAATTTAAGCAGGTTAAAAAATGAAGATATCTAGTATATGCTTTGGTTTATACGGTGGTGAAAATATATAAAAGTCTAGCATTGATTGCAGGATTGTTTATATGGTGGTGACTGTTGAGGAGGTGGTGTGTGTAGGAGTTCAACAGTAGCTTAATAGATAAGTAGTGATATTGGATATTGTAATATAATTGAGAGCTGATGTAATTGTATAGTTGCATAAATAGAGTCAATAAGCTGTTAGGAACGTGCTAGAAGCGGTGAGTTAGTGAGGTGTCACTTACGTGGCTTATTCACAAGCTCCTCCTATAAATAGAGTTTTGATGTAAAGAACCGATATCAGAAATAATAACCCATTTTTACTCTTCTTTTAATTCTCAGAGCAACTCTGCTCTATCAATGTGCATGAGTCATGGCCACATATAACAGCTATTAATTGATCCTGGTGAATGCTTGTTGATTGTTGGTATGCCAGCATGTTGGCAAAGAAGAGCAATATTAGAGAAAATAAATATTAATGCAGGGGATTTCACCCCATTCATAAGAATATAGATGGCTAGATCCCTTGTTCATTTTGGTTAAGCATATTGAGCATATTTATTGAATGATTAAAAAATAAAAGCATTAAGAACTTAGGTACTTTTATGTAAATTACCTCACAGATGTTAAGCATATAGGCAACTTGGATTTGCACAAATCACTTTAGTTATAGTTTTACGGTGAAGAGGTTGTATCAAAGTTGAGTTTGTATTCTAACAATAAACACTCCCAAACTACTCATAATGGTCCCTAACTAAATCTAAAATCTAGCTAGGACTATATTCACAAGGGTAATAGCAGATAGAGCACTTGTATTAAAAAAAAAAAAAAATAGAGCACTTAATGCATAGTTAATCCCAAGAAAGCTAACATAAATAATGCATGTATGGGACAAGAGTAACTCATCCTTCAAGCATTTCCCTTTTTCAGATTTGGCCTATTTGTTTTCTTTGCTCCCCTGTTGCTTATTGCCAGCTTCTGTTATGCTCCTTCTGCTATAGCAACAACTGAAGTTTCAGGTTTGTGGCTCATGCTGACACTCAATGAAGAATGGAAAACTATTAATGAATTGTGTATATCTCTTGAGACTTGAGTTTTGAGGAAATAGAGACCATACCACTTAGACATAACACTTCATACACTAAATTCAGTCAGTGAAAATTATGGTTACTTGCTAGTTAGACTTTGACTGTTATTATTGTCATCCAAATTAATTCAAATCAATGATTTATTTTAGCATCAACATGCATGTAAATTGTGGTATATTCTGCTTCTTGACATCTAGTAGTATGGTCACCAAAGTGGTATAATTATTTTGCTATTTTGACTGGCACATAATTTTTCTTTTCTTTTTTGTATTTATATATTCACTCTATATCTATCTACATGAAAGAATTCAAATTTACTATCATAGAACTATATATTATGTATTTAAGTGATGTACTTTTGCATTTCTTACACAGGGAATGAAGTGAACACTGATGGGAAGCTTGTAAATGAGCAACTGACAAAGACAAGCCTAGGAGGACATAATGAAGAAGAAAAATTCAAAGGATTTTTTTTCCCAAAACCAATTCCAATTGTTAAGCCTTTCCCTAAGCCTATTCCAAAGCCAACTCCCATTGTTAAGCCTATTCCAAAACCATTTGCAGTGAAAAAGCCAATTCTTGATGTTGAGCCAGAGTTAATTTTCAAGATTAAGCCTATCAGGATAAAGCCTTTTCCTAAACCGCTACCGCCTTTACCTAAAAGGCCTTTTCCTAAAGTGAAGAAATCAAAATTTCCAAAACATTCACAAGCCAATTCACAAGCCAATTCCAACTCCATAATATGATAAGATCTTCCTCCGCATTCTATTAAACTTACCATGCTTAAAAAGATTACCTTTCCATTTCTATAGTCTCTATATATATAGCTACGCCTGTATCTCAGACATCAATTGGGTTAGCATAATCCAATTGTATACCAATCTTGTGTATTTTATTGGAATATATGTAATTAATGCCTTCGCTTTAATAAAGTTCTAAGGATTGCTCTTGTAACTCGATTCTATTAATCCATGAGTGGTACTGATTTTTTTTTTTTGTTTCAATTTAATTTTTAAGGGAAATATTACTCTCACGTTATATCAGAGAATTTTTAAATGAAATATTACTCTCACGTTATATGAGTGGTACTGATTTTTTTTTTGTTTGTTTTAATTGTATTTTTAAGGAAAATATTACTCTCACGTTATATCAGAGAAAAATTCTTTGATGCAGTCACAACCTCTGAAGCACGGACTCGTGCATTTTTTAAAAATGTGCGTGTCGGACACGCTCCGACACACGTCTGACACGCAGTCAATATTTTAGGACACACGATCAACTCTTCGACACTTTCCGACATATTTTTTTGACACGCAGTCAACTTTTTTCGACACGTGGTCAACACTCGGACATGTTTTTTTTATTCTTAATTTTATTTTATTAACTAAAAATTAAAAAATTATTTATAAATCAATTTTTTTCTGTTATGAAATTTGACATAAAAGATTAACAAGGTACAAAAAATTATTTTTGTTTATATTTATGTTATGAAATTTGAATATTTGATTGGTTATATAACTTATTATGGACTGTTATATCTGTTAAATATAAATTATATTATATATATTGAAAATATTATTTAATATTAAAACGTGTCCCAACGTGTCAAAATATGCCATTTTTTAGAATTAACGTGTCGGCGAGTCGTGTCGTGTCCCGTGTCAGTATCGTGCATCATAGGTCACAACTTAGAGGAGAGAGGAGAGAGATTTTTTTTTTTTTTTATCTCTTATAACATAAGAATAATATTCCCCTATTTTTAATGGAAAAAATATTTGTCTTTTTAAAAAAACATTAATTTCAGTTCAGATTATTTTATATTTCGTTAAAAAAATTCTCACTTTCTCCGATTATAATATGTTTTTATTACCATAAAATAGTAATTTTGACAAAATGACACAATTTTGAATCATTTCAAAAGGACAAACACCATCCTGTAATTCTTTTTATTATTTGTGTGATTTACATTTTGAGCAAAGCTACTCGTACAACATTAACCATACAAAAAATTATAACACAATGCATATATATATATATGCTAATCTTACACTCAATCTTAAACGTTGATTTTCGTCCATCAAACGATTGTAATTAATTGGATTATTCTCATTAAATAATTATTAATTTTCAATAAATTATAACCGTCAGATATCAAAAATTAACGGTTAAGATTGAGTGTAAGAATTATTATTTTTACATCATCGATGTACGAAGATCTTGCCCCATATATATATATATGCTAAAATTATTTCTGCAGCCGTACAATAACGACAGGTGTATGGTTATGATTCCCCACATTTAATGCTTTCATCATTTGTATGGTCATGATTTCCCGCATTTAATACTTTAAAGTATATATATGGCAAGTATTTGATTGCTGCACGTACAGCAGCTGCAGAAATGTAAACCCCTATATATATATATGTGGTTTAAATTATTTAATATGAGAAATCATAACCATACAAAAAGTAAAAGCATAAAATGTGGAAAATCCTGCTCATACACTTGTCATTGCTGCACGTACAACGTTAGATATTATTTTACCAGTATATATATATATATATATATATATATATATATATATATATATATATACCAATATATATATAAATATAACCAATATATATATATATTGGTTATATTTATATATATATATTGGTTATATTTATATATATATATATATATATATATATAGGGGAGGGTTCTTTTGACTCCAGAGTAAGACTTAAAAGTCTTACTCCTCATCGCAGCCGTTGATTTACTTTCATCTAATGGTTATCATTTAATAAATTATAACAATTAATTATAAGCGTTAGATGAACGGAAATCAACGGCTGCGATGAAGAGTAAGATTTTTAAGTCTTACTCTTGAGTCAAATGATCCCTCCCCACATATATATATATATAGATATATATGGGCTTATCATTTTTCAAGCTGCTTGAGATAATGTTATCTCCTGCTACTAAATCATAATCGTACAAAGATGGATCAATGGTGATAAAGGAAGAGAGAGAAAATGAGAATCATAACTATTCAAAGGTGAATCAATTAATATAAGGAAATAAATAAACAAAACGACGTAGTTTTAAGGTGGCCGGAGATAAACTTATATCAAGCAACTTGAGAAATATTTTTCCCTATATATATAGTGGCGGACCCAGAAAACTTTATTTATGTATGCATATTAAGTCCGAATATTTAGTGGAGGGGGTTTAAGGGCAGTGGCTCCAAAAAAAAATTTAAACAAAGTTTTAAATGCATTAAAGATAAAAGAATATAAACAAAAAAGGGATTTATATCCCTCATATTAGATGAACCAAATTTTCTGTCATGTTAAGAAAAAGACATGATCAATTCATTGAATAATATGTCATCTCACTTTCTTTAACAGTATATAACTTTTCTTTTTAGTACATGTGCTTGTTTTCCTGGCAAAGCAGCCATTTAAATTTCTCCTTCAGTGACATTGCTAATTAATTAAAAAATGTATGACGAAATGTATGTGTGTACTTGCACACATTGGCAACCAAATAGGTCCGCCAATGTATATATGTGTGTGTGTGTGATAACGCATATTTTGTTACACTTATTTATTACTTTTGGTTAGTATTTTTAGGATTTATTTGAGTTAAATAAAGGTCTTTCAGGTCAAATTAGAAATCTAGATTTTAATTGGGTTTAATTGATTTTTGGCCATATCTCACTATACAGATGTCTGCTTGACTCCGTTCTTGTTGCGTTTTGCAGCTAACAGAAAGGGCTACAATTTCTATTTCAGCCACTGAAGCCCAAGTCAGATGAGAAGATGGTCGAAATCTGAGCCCAAGATGACGTGTTTTGCTGGAATTTTATTTTAACGTTTAGACTTGTAAATTAAATTAGAACCCAATGTGTTTAGGGCCCAAGGCCATGTTTTAATGTTTTATTTTATCTTATTAAGTTTTTATTTTATGTATGGGCCGAAATGGTGGATCCCTAACCCGTTCTGAATGTGGGTTATTTAAGGGAAACTTTAGGAAATCCTTCGGCAGTTAGATTTTGGATTAAACGATTGTTTGAAGTTTTTATTTGAAATTCAAAATTCTGCACTCTTTTCTTTTCATCATCTTCTTCTCTTTTTGTTTTATTTTGAATGATGTTTAACCTCGCGATGCTAGGCTAAACACGTTTAATCAATCTAAGGATTAAGGGTTCGTTAGTTTATTTAAGAATATATGCTTTTACTTTTTAATCAATTTCATTTTTTTCCAATTCAGGTTGAATATCATGCGAGTGTAGGTATTCAAACTGAATAATGCGATTGCATTCTATAAAGGAAAATTGATTATTAGATTTAATGGTCAGATTAATTAACCCGATGAACGTAAGTTGAAAAGGTTAAAACTACTGCGATTGCATAGTTGAAATACTATATTCAACCAAATGCTAGGCGATAGTCTAGAGAGGGTTTCCAATTGAATTTGAGGATTCCGAATTCAATTGGGGTTAATCACAAATTGATAATTTTATTTTTATCCAATGACGAAATAAATTAATGAAACCAAATTCCTTAGGTTGATTGCTTTTAATTTTGATTTATTTTTATAGAGTATTTTTTTATTTTTAGCAGGTTTTTTGGGAGACGATCCAAATTGCCCTATCACTACAAACCT
>NW_026898150.1:0-46142 GCF_033153095.1 Gastrolobium bilobum
CCAAGGCATTGCTAGTCTTTGAGTGCCACTCATGTCTATTAGGTACTATTTGAGAATAATAACACACTTTTGATAAAGTGGGATAGCTTGAATAAACAAAGGAGATGCCGTCGAATTTTCTATAAAATGGCATATTTTGGGTGAAATTTGGGAGACCATATCTCTCTCCACAGAAGTCTAATAGAGACATTCCACACACCATTTTGCAGATTAAGATTTAAAATATATTGTTTCAAAATTTGGTATCCTTTGGAGTAGTACGCAGACCTGTAGAGGAAGTTGAGTACAGACTATCCTGAACGTCATACTACAGGGGTTGTTGGGAAACCGATTTTGGGCAATTTATTTCTCCCACAATTATTGGTCAAATTAGGCCTATGATATGTCAAATTGAAGCTTTACGTGTTTAGTTTACTGTATAAAATATGAGAGCAATTGGTTGTGTATTTTGTCCAGAATCATTGAAAGTTTAGAGGCTGTTTGGAGCCCTGTTTGAGGTTGGCTGGCAGCTTTGCGTATCCAACTTCAAACGGTGATAACCAGAGCAAACGAGAACTTTATGGAGTGTGTGATAGCTTGTTGGAAAGATAATTAAGTCTAGAATAATATAATAAAAGATAGGAGGTTCGCAGGATGCGGATCTCTCGTAATATCCAGATTACTGAACCATATTCAGTTATGTAAAAACCGTAAAAGTGAGAATTATGCTAAGTGGGTTTATGGGAACCCCTTAGTGACTTGAGAGAAGCATTGTATAATAGTTAAGAAATATTTATAATTATTCCACGTTTAATTTTCAGTTATGATCACAACTTTATGAGTGTAGCTGAGCCTTGATGTAACCCCATAAATACTCGAAGAATATTCTACTTGAGGGGAAGAATATTCTACTTGAAGGGGAGTAAATATGAGCTTGGGACTCACTTAGGAGGGAGAATGTTGGGATCCAAGAGTGAGTCATGAAGTCCTACATTGGTTAGAAATATGTTAAGTGGAGATTATATAAATAGAAGGACCCACAAATACAATACCTTAAGGTTTTAAGTTGAGATATAGTGTCAAGCTCACTTATTACAGTAAATTGCCGCATGACTCATTTGTGAAAGAAAAATGACCTTGAAGGTCGAAGCATGTGAGAGGGAAAAACAAAATTTTTCAAGCGGAATAATACATGCAATCAAGATTCATGCTTTAAGATAGCATGATGTTACCTTTGTTTGTGATTCAAACACCAAGGAGATCAGTGTCAGGTTTGAAGGGTTCAAACCCTCTAACGTTGATCCACACCACCCCACGTCAAGATGCAAGAACTTTTCTTGAAAAGCCACCAATTGATCACCACAAAAGCTTGTTAGGCATCCAATGTGTGAAGGAGGAGGCTAGGTAAAGGTGTTTAGAAGAGTGAAGTCTTCAGCATGAAAACTTCACAAAAGTGGGGCATGGATGCTCTTAGAAAAGGCTATGTTAATTCCAAAAACACTTAAGGAAAAACCTAACAAAAGTGGCACACCAAAAGGATGAGAGGAAGCAAGGATGCAATCAGATTTTCTACTTCAAATTCTGATCACAAATGGCGCACATAAAGGGAGAGAAAGGGTGGAGTTGTTGCAATTCAAAATTCCCAATAACCTACCATCCAATCCTCATAAGACTAGATCTTTATCTAGTCAAAATTCTGACCTAATGGCCATCATATGGCCAGCCATCTATGCGCCCCATTCAGCCCCAAAAGGGGTCCAGATACGTTGAGCAGTTGCATTCAAATTTGAACCAACTCACTCATTGATTCTCTCAACCAACCAAATCTGATTGGAGCTTATTTGGTTGACTAGATGACACTTATAATCACACCAAATCAGCGCCCCAAACAACTCTTGGTGATCTTCAAAGATCTCCTCTTGATATAAGGGATTTGTTCCAACAAGATCTTATCTTATCCTTTTATGATGAAACAACTTTTCATAGCCAATTCAAATTCAAATTCAAACGTTCAAACATTTAAATTCAAAATTAAAATTTCAAAATTCAAATTCAAAATTCAACATTCAAAATTCAAAATTCCAATTCAAAATTCGAATTTCAAAATTCAAATTCAAATTCAAATTTCAAATTTCAAAATTCAAATTTCAAATTCAAAATTCAAAATTTAACTATTTGATAATTAATTTAACTAATTAAATTAATTAGTAATGTCTTGGACCATCCAAGCCCATCACATGATCCATGCGCCCTTTTCCCTTTTAGGTGGGCTTCCAAACTTCTTTCTTGGGCTAACAACCATTATTAGGCCCAATACCTTTAATGCTAGATCATCATGACAATAAGGTGTTAGTGTGTGACCCATTAGGTCCAACATAGCCACTGACATAAATGGGCTCGGGCCCAACAAGCCCACAACCCATTTAATGACAACACATAGTACTAGCAATGCTTTGTTGCCCCAGAACTAGTTAGATTAATGCCTTGATCATCCTATTACACATATTTGGTTGCCGTATGCATTTCCTTTCTTCTTGGTTACCTTCCCATTAAACCTAGGGTGAGGTTACGTATCAACCCTTGCGATTTAGGGTAAGCTTTAATTCGAAATAGGGAATCTTCAATTTACTGACTCTAAAGGCAGATCATCTCATGATCTCTTTTACTATGCATAGATTCTCGAGTCTTGTAAATGTCATCCCGATTTCTCCGGTTTACAGATAACCTAATCCCTTACAGAGATTTGACGAATTCCTTCAGCTTATCACCCTAGGCATGTGCTCTTTCAGGACATGCCCAAAAGTATACCTATGAGTCTCCATGTTTCAGGCAGACGAGGTATACAATCAAAACATGCCTTCTAGAACACAGTCTAGGTGACAACTTGTGGTCTAAGGAAAGACATACCCAAATATTAAGAGACTGCTCTAATGATACTTTTGTAAGATTTCCTCATAGAGTCTCTTTGTGGGTCTGTTCAGTGCGAGCTATACCCTTATAGGTCCACCCACGACTTTAGCTAAGACATCTCCATATCTGTAGCTCATGATGTCTTTACCTTGTATCCGAATACAAGTAGATAAGTCGTGCTAGTCTTACCCGAGATTACTGATCCCCATTCTCAGTGTCTCTAGACTAGGAACATAAAATTAGAAATAAACATCCGGTATCCTTAAATCCTCATGATCGTGATCTCATCGCAGATACTCAATAGATATCTATTTTATTCCAAGGGGTTTATCCAGTTACTCATATAATATATTAACAATAATATTGAGACAAAATATGAAACAGGATAAAGAGTGCTTATTATTTATTTGCAACAATATAAAAGGTCCACATATGTCCTAATCTAATCAAAAGATTGTCTCTAGGACATCCATATACTAACAATTTGATGGTAGATCTCCCTCAACCATGATCTCTTTCATTTCTCAATGGTTTATTCTTTATCATGATCTCTGTTAATAATTTTTAGTATCACGCAAGTTATTATCAAATTTGTCAAATATTTAGTGGTTTACTTATTGACAGGTTAATTTCAGATGAGGTAAAAAGTTGTGGGTCATTCGCTCCTCTTCAAACTCAAAGACCTATGTATGAAGTTCAAAACGAAAAGCCTCGATTATAGGTTTATTTGTTTACTTAAGTTTAATTGAGGATCATTTAAGATTTTAGTTAAAATTATTTAATGATAGTATGAATAAACAATTAGAAGTGATAATAAAATTATTTTATTCCTTTTTACTACTAAAAGTTGTTACAAACACAAAAAGAGAAACTGTGGGTTAGAATTCTTATAGCAAAGTATGGTAGAAGAAGAGACTTAAGGCGAGGAATCACTGTTAAGACTTATGACTCAAAGCTTTGGCATGATCTTAACGAGTGTTGGAACCTTTTCCTAGATGGTCTTCGTTGGGAAGTGGGAGATGGTGAAACTATTAGTTTCTGGAAAGATAAATGGTTATGTTTGGATTATTGTCTTAGCTCTATGTCTCAGACTATGGTTCCTGCGCTAGATCTGCATAAAGCTTTAGTAGAGGTTGTGTAACACCCCGTGTATACCCGGTTTGTTATCATGTCATCGTATTAAGCCACGCTTAATTAAAATGCGGAATAACTTTTTCTTTTCAATTATGACGTCATTAATATTACCAAGTTGATTACTTAATCCTGTTCACAAAACATCATCTGTATGTAAATTTGCAATAAAACTAAAATACACTGAATAACCTCATAGAATAAATATGTGAGCATCTAGGTCACAGATCCACAACACGTAGCCCGGACATAATCCTGATACATTAATACAACTCGAATCCAAATAAGACATAGTTAATCAATGTGGCATGGACAACCCCCATGCTAACCAAATAAGGCAATAAAGCCCAACAAGAGTCTCACATCAGATAACATAATAATAACGTAAAGCATGTCAACATCCAAGCATAATCCAAGCATACCATCAAAAGCATAACTCTCAACTCAGCTCCGGCCTCCTGTCGCCCGAGGTCTCAATCCCCGAGTTACCTGAACCTGAAATATACGCCTCAAACGTGGGGTGAGATCTCTAAACATAAATCTCAGTAAGGCAAGAGGTCCTCAAGGATTTCTCCACCTCAAGCTCACTTACATGTGCAATATAAGTTCTAAAAGAAGTATACAATATCAGTTCCAAAATCAGTGCAATGCAACAGATAATTATGTCATGTGTGTCAAGATATTCTAGTGGCCAGAGAAATGTAGGATTTACATACGTCTATTACCTACATCAGTGCAAGATGCCACTTGCACCCACCCACAGAATCACCGTATTGTATGACGCCATATACCCAGGCTTACCGTCTAGATGGAACAACACATGCATTACCAATAGCAATTGGAATGTTGAAGCTCCCTGGATCACGAAGCTTGGGAGGAAACTTCTTCTGTATTATCGCACTACACTCCTCAGTGAGTGTCACAGTCTAGCATTCTTGCAACTTGTGTTTTCTTGATAACAAGTCCTTCATAAACTTGGCATAATTGGGCATATTAGCCAAGGCTTCAGCAAATGGAATGTTGATGTGAAGCTTCTTGAATATATCAAGGAATCTGGCATATTGTTGCTTCTGGGCATCCTGCTTGAATCTTTCAGGATAGGGTGACATAGCTCTCATGTACTCGGGACTCAATTCATGCTTCTTTTCAGCAACCACAACCTTTCCTTTTTCAATTTCCTTTTCAGCAGGCTTCACTACTTCAGCAGATTTTTCACTTTCTTTTTCAGACTCACCCGCCTCATCAAGTTTCTTTTCTACTTCAGGAGATTGAAGTACTTTGCCGCTTCTAGTTATAATGGCCAAACAATCCTCCTTCGGATTAGTAACTGTGATACTAGGAAAAGTACCCGGAGTTCTATCCGCAATTTGCTTAGCCAGTTGGCCAATTTGATTCTCCAAGTTCCTGATAGAGGCATTGGTGTTTTTGTTATTGGCTCTAGTCTCCTCCATGAAAGCACTTGAGTGTTGAGCCATTTGTGCAACTAACTTCTCCAAATCAGAAGGTTCCTTAGGCTGGACTGGTGGAGGTTGCAAGTAGTTATTTGACTTGAAATCAAGACCAGTTCCCTGCACCCTTCTCTGAAAATTATTACTTCCAGAGGGATAATTCTGATTTCTTGGAACATTTTGTGGCAGAGGTCTTTGGTCATACCAAATGCCATTCACATGCATCTGTTGAGGAGGATCAGAAGACGGCAAAGAGGGACATTCATTAGACTCATGATTGTCCTTACAATATTCACATATCACCGCAACAACTTTAGTATGAACACTAGAAAGTTGCATCTTATCAAGCCTCTCTGTCAGAGTTGCCATTTGCTGAGATAGTAATTTATTTTCAGCTAGCATTGCATCATTACCTTCTAGCTGAAGGATACCTCTCTTAGGCTTTGCTGACAACACTTCATTTTCGTTGGCAACCATTCTCTCAATCAGCTCAAGAGTCTCGTTTGCCCTCAAAGATTTAATAGTGCCACATGCTGCACCATTCAACACCATCTGAATCTCAGGTTTACAACTGTTGAAAAAGATTCTCACCTGATTACCAGCAGTCAAGTTATACTGAGGACACCTCCTCATTAAATCCTTGAATCTGTTCCATGCTGCACACATAGTTTCACCCTCTGATTGAGTGAAATTGGTGATGTCATTCACCATCTGATTGTATTTTTCCATCGAGAAGAACTCAGCAAAGAACTTTTGAGATAAATCATCCCATGTAGGAATGCTTCTTGCAGGCTGCCTTTCCAACCAACTAAGAACAGCCCTTAACAGCAAAAGGGAACAACCTCAACCGGATTGCATCATTAGACACCTGAGGGTGTTTGGCTGAGTCACAGATCATCAAGAATCTGTCAATAAATCTATGAGGATCTTCACTCTCCTCTCCTCCAAACTGAGCTTTCTCCACCAATTGAATATGGGAAGATTTGAGCTCCCAATTGTTGTTGGCAACATTAGGCTGAACAATGCTCGAGTTGGGCCTGTTAAAAGATGGAGTCAGAATGGTATCCATGGGTGGATTGTCTGCAACATTATTCCCTGCCATGATTTGTGATTCTTCAGGCAGAGTCTCAAGCTCTTTGAATTCAAGCTTCTTCCGAGCAAGTTTTCTATTCCTCTTTTCAGTCTTTGTAATCTCCGAGTCAAATGGGAATTCTGCAGTTTTGCCTCGCATACAACTCAGAAAAGAGATTAGTAGCACTTTTCAAATAAAAATAAAAGTATTCACAAAATCCAATCTTAAAAGTCAAGATTATATGATATCAGAAACGCCAATCCCCGACAACGACGCCAAAAACTTGATGCTCACCGGCAAGTGTACCGATCGCACAAGTAATACAGTGATAAGAAAAGTATCGTCTCCACAGGGATTGTGATCAAATATCGAATAATCGTTCTTTTTAAGACGGGAAGAGTTCAAATAGGTGTGACAAATATTGTTGATTTGGGTAAAAATAAGAACTAAAAGTAAAGACTTATTTTTGGCTTTTTGTTTATGAGAAATAAAACAGAAATCGATTTTGTAAAAATATGAGAAAATATTGTAGCTAGAGTACACTCACCGAATGATTCCCACTTCTTACTTTGAATTGATTTACAATATTTATTTATATAATTACTCAGATAAATTATTATCTAAAAAAAATATGTAATAGTTAACCCTCAATTCCTTACAAGGTTAATCCTTTAATCCCAATTGGAACCCCAATTCCTTGCAATGTTCCTCATGGTATTAAGCAATGAACCCAATAATTTAAGCATCTGCAATCAAATATACATCTATTTCTAGCATGCATATAAATTGTTATCCTACCCCTTTTCCAGATCAAAACTCCAATATTCCTATCTAGGGTTCTAACCCTCAGACTATCATCAACTATTAGATTGATCAATTCTAATAAAGGAAATAGAAATTACGCATAGGGTAGAGATAAAGATAATTATATAAACGAACAATTATAAACCAATCCGTTGTAACAAGGGTTCACATAGGGTTTGTGACCCTAACTACAATAAAAAGAACTTAGCCAACCATTGTCATGGCTGAAAATTCAATATCCAACATAAACTGATAATTGAAAAGGGGAAGAAGAAGATGAAATAGATTCTTGTAAGACTCTCTCTCTGAGCACCACTGTCGTCTCTCTTCAATAGAATAGGGATCCCCAACTCTTTCATGAGCATCCTATATATACACCTCGCTTCTTTCTTCCAAAAATACCCTTCAGACAACACGGTCTGTTTTCTCGCAAACCGACGCGGGTCTGCGCCAGTGTGGCGCCAGTCCGCGCCATAGTTCTGTCATTTGTAAAAACATGGTCCTGTGAAATCGTAAACCGGCGCGGGTTGGCGTCAGTGTGGTGCCAACTTGCGCCAATTCTATGAAAATTGTACTGAGGAGCACGACGCCATCTTGCGCCAGAGTGGCGCCAGTTTCCGCCAACTTTCTGGAATTTGGCAATGGTTCACCCGTGTGGAGTCATGTCAACAAGCTTTTTACAATTTTGTAGTTTTCACTTCTTCTACCTATATAAACACAACCAATAGGTGAGAAATATCATTGACATGGAAAGAATCAATATAGTAAGCAAATATGTATATAAATTGCTCTTTTATGACTCAATTCTTATCAATTTCAGCTTAGAAATCTACATCTGCCAGAAGCATATCAATAATGTACTCTTTGTTCCACAATTCAAAATAAACCTCATTTCCATAGCCAAACTTTTGAAAAATAATCCTTATTACATAACACTTAACCAATCTTCATGTCTTATCAAACAGAAGCATACCATGGAATTGATTGGTTCAGCTGAGGAAAAGAATGGCTTGTATGTGCTAACCAGCTACCCCAATTTGAAACCTGCTACAACTCTTCTTGATGACAGTAACTGTTGTAATTTTTCTGGTTTGAAAAATAATGCCTCTCTTTTATGGAACTTTAGACTTGGGCACTTATCTCATTCTGTAATGAAGGACATGTCTAATCAATTTTCTTTCATTCCAATAAAAGTGGTTTCACCCTGTGATATTTGTCAACTAGCAAAGCAAACCAGATTGCCCTTTCCTATTAGTTCTACATTGAGTGAAAAACCATTCGACATTTTTCATGCTGATATATGGGGACCAAATTCAACCCCTTCTTTACATGGGCATAAATACTTCCTTACATTGGTTGATGACTATAGTCGATACACATGGCTCATCCTTTTAAAAGCCAAGTCAGAAGCAATAAACTTACTCCAAAATTTCATAGCCTATGTAGAAAACCAATTTCATTATAAAGTAAAAACCATTAGATCAGACAATGGTCCAGAATTTTTGATGACAGATTTTTATCACAAAAGAGGAATTGTACACCAAAGAACCTGCGTAGAAACTCCACAACAGAATGGAGTTGTTGAACGCAAACATCGCCATATACTGAATGTGGCTAGAGCCCTTACTTTCCAAGCCAATTTGCCTTCCAAGCTTTGGTGTTATGCAGTAACACATGCCACTCATTTAATCAACAGAACCTCATCACCCATTCTCAATAACAAATGTCATTTTCAACTATTACACAACCAACCTCCAATTATCATTCATTTAAAAGTTTTTGGTTGTCTTGCATATGCCAGTACCATCACTGCCCACAGAAGCAAATTCGATCCAAGAGCTAGAAAATGTGCATTCCTAGGTTATCAACCAAATACCAAGGGATACATCCTTTATGATCTCTCATCTCATTCTGTTCTTATATCCAGAAATGTCATTTTATTTGAAACACACTTCCCATTCCCAACACCAGCACCCGATGATGTTTCTCCTATTTGCATCCCTTACCAACCACAATCTCCCTTACTTTATGACTCTTCACCAGAACCCATACCTGATCACCATCATCCAACTCCCAATCCTGTAAATGAACCAGCTACACACCATGAACCAGCTACACACCATGTAATAGAACATCCAAATTCACCCCCTCGCAGATCCACCCGTACCCGTCAAACCCCACAGTACCTTGCTGATTGTCACTGCAACCTTTCTGCTTCTTCATCTAACCAGCATTCCTCAGGTATTCCTTACCCCTTATCCTCAGTATACTCTTTTGATATTTGTTCTCCTTATTATAAAAATATATGTCTCAGTTTAAGCACACATATGGAACCAAAACCTATGCTGAGGCTTCCAAATTCACTTGCTGGCGTGATGCTATGCAAGCTGAATTAGATGCACTTGCCTTAAATCATACATGGTCACTTGTTGATATGCCACCAGATATTAAACCCATCGGATGCAAGTGGGTATTCTGTATTAAACATCGAGCCGATGGATCTATCGAGCGATTTAAAGCTCGCCTTGTAGCAAAAGGCTACACTCAAATGAAAGGCATTGACTTTTTTGACACTTTCTCACCAGTGGCAAAGCTCACCACCGTGCGCATCCTTCTCGCCTTAGCTTCTGGTCATGGCTGGTAGATTGAACAGCTAGATGTCAATAACGCCTTCCTTCATGGCGACCTCAATGAAGATGTATACATGTCCTTGCCACCTGGGTTTTCTTGTTCTTCTCCCAACAAGGTGTGCAAACTCCAAAAATCGCTCTATGACTTGAAACAGGCTAGCCGTCAATGGTATGCCAAATTATCTTCTTCTCTGTTGTCCATTGGACATAAGCAATCCTCAGCAGATCACTCATTATTCACTAAGAAGAGTGCTTCATCTTTTACCACTATTCTGGTATATGTGGATGATGTCCTTGTTGCTGGAAATAATTCAACAGAGATTCTTCATGTTAAACAATTCTTAGACTCACAATTCAAGATAAAAGATCTTGGGCCAGCTATATATTTTCTGGGATTAGAACTCTCTCGGTCTCCTAGAGGAATTGTGGTCAACCAACGAAAAATATTTCCTTGAGCTCATTCAAGACAGTGGACTGTTAGCTGCAAAACCAGTAACGACTCCTACGGATCCTTCCATTAAATTACAGCGTGTTCAAGGAACACCCTATGACGATCCTGCTGCTTATCGTCAGCTCATTGGTCATCTTCTATATTTAACTAATACTCGTCCAGATATATCTTTCTCAGTTCAACAACTAAGCCAATATGTTGCAAATCTGATGACTACTCATCACACAGCCGCATTAAGGGTCCTTCGTTACTTAAAAGGTTCCCCAGGCAACGGCTTGTTTTTCCCTTCGAGTAATACACATCATCTCTTTGCCTTTGCTGACGTGGACTGGGCCTGTTGCTTGGACACAAGACACTCTGTTACTGGTTTTTGTATCTTCATCGGTTCTGCATTGGTCTCTTGGCGTTCAAAGAAACAGAGCACAGTCTCACGCTCTTCTACAGAAGCTGAGTATCGTGCTCTTGCTAGTTTAACATGTGAATTACAATGGGTCCATTTTCTTCTCAATGATCTCTGTTCGCCTGCAACACAGCCCACCTCCGTTTTCTGTGACAACAGAGCCGCCATTTACCTTGCTCATAATCCCGCTTTTCATGAGCGCTCTAAGCATATAGAGCTAGACTGCCACATTATCCGCGAGAAGATCCTTAGTGGTTTCATCCATTTGTTGCCTGTCTCTTCCTCAGCGCAAGTTGCTGATGTTTTTACAAAGTCATTGCATCCCCAACCATTTACCACGAACATCTCCAAGCTTGGTCTCCTTGATATCCATCGCCCAGCTTGTGGGGGGGGGGGTATTGACCAATGATATTGCCAACTCGATGACAGATCAGCAATAACAGATTGTTTGTTATTTTCTGTTATAACCGAGTTCTGTTAATCAGTTTCTTTCTCCTTTGCTGTAATATATATTGAAAGTAGAATTGGCCTTGAAGACCGAAACATGCATGAGGGAAAAACAAAATTTTTCGCAAGCGGAACACACATGCATATCAAGATACATACTTTAAGACGTATGTCATACCTTGTTCGTGAAAACTCAAGATGATCAAGGAAAGTCTGAAGGGTTTAGATCCTCTAACGTTGATCCACACCACCCGCGTCTAGATACAGGAACTCCTTCCAGTAAGGCCGCCGATTGATCAACACAATAAGGCTTGCTATGCGCTCAGTGTGTGATGCAGGAGGCTAGGTAAAAGTGTTTAGAAGAGTGAAGTTTCTAAGAGAAAACCTCACAAGGGGGCGCATAGATGAGTAGAGAAAGGCTTGGCTTTTCACAAAAACCTAAGGAGGAACTAACTCCCATTAAGCACACAAGAGGAGCCTTTTAAGTTTAAAAAACAAATCAGATTTTTCTCCCAAAAATCTGATCAAAGTGGCGCCCTATAGGGAGAGAATAAGTGGAGTTGTTGCATTTCAAAAATTGCCAACAACATCCCAGAATATTCTCATGAGACTAAGTTCAAAACCTAGTCAGAAATCTGATCATGAATCATCATATAATCAGCTATATGGTGCGCCCCATATAGCCTAAAAGGTGACCAGATACATTTGAGTTAGTTGCATTTCAAACTTAAATCAACTCACTCAAATATTCTCCCAATAGACCGTATCTTCTGGAGCTGATTTTGATGATCAAATCTAGCCAAAATCAGCGCCCCATTATCCTTGGATTATGTCCAAAAGATCTCCTCCTGATATGTTCCAACAAGATCTCATCTTATCCTTTTGTTATGAAACAACTTTTCATAGCCAATTCAAATTCGAATTTCAAACATTTGAATTCAAACTTTCAAACACTTAAATTTTAAATTCAAATTCAAATTCAAATTTCAAAATTCAAATTTCAAATTTCAAATTTCAAAATTCAAATTCAAAATTCAAATTTCAAAATTCAAAATTCAAAATTCAAAATTCAAATTTCAAATTCAAAATTCAAAATTCGAATTTCAAAATTCAAAATTTAAACATTTGATAATTAATTTAACTAATTAAATTAATTAGTAATGTCTTGGACTATCCAAGCCCATTACTTTGATCCATGCGCCCTCCACCCTATCTGTGGAGTTCCAAACTACTTCTTGGGCTAATAACAATTGTTAGGCCCAATACCTTTAATGCTAGAGCATCTAGACAATTAGGTGTTAGTGTGTGACCATTAGCCACTAACGTAAATGGGTTTGGGCCCAATAAGCCCACAACCCATCTAATGACAACATAGAGCACTAGCAATGTTTTGTTGCCCCAGAACTAGTTAGATTAATGACTTGATCATCCTATTACACATATTTGGTTGCCGTATATATTTCCTTTCATCTCGGTTACCTTCCCATAAAACCTAGGGTAAGGAAGCGTATTAACCCCTGCGGTTTAGGGTAAGCTTTATTCGAAATAGGGAATCTTCAATTTACAGACTCTAAAGGATCATCTCATGATCTCTTTTACTATGCATAGATTCCCGAGTCCCTGTAAATGTCATCCCGATTTCTCCGGTTTACAGATAACCTAATCTCTCACAGAGATTTGACGAATTCCTTCAGCTTATCACCCTAGCCCTGTGTTCTTTCAGGACAAGCCCAACAGTATACCTATGAGTCTCCATGTTTCAGGCAGACGAGGTGCACAATCAAAGCATGCCTTCTAGAACACAGTCTAGGTAATAACTTCTGGTCTTAGGAAAGACATACCCAAATATAAAGAGACTACTCTAATGATACTCTCTGTGAGAGTTCCTCATAGAGTCTCTTTGTGGGTCTGTTCAGTGCGAGCTATACCTTTATAGGTCCACCCACGACTTTAGCTAAGACATCTCCATATCTGTAGCTCATGAGGTCTTTACCTTGCACCCAAATACAAGTAGATAAGTCGTGCTAGTCTTACCCGAGATCACTGATCCCCATTCTCAGTGTCTCTAGACTAGGAACATAAAATTAGGAATAAACATCCAGTATCCTTGAATTCTCATGATCGTGATCTCATCACAGATACTCAAGAGATACCTATTTTATTCCAAGGGGTTTATCCAGTTACTCATATAAATATTAATAGTGATATTGAGACAAAATATGAAACAGGATAAATAGTGCTTTTATTTGCGACAATATAAAAGGTCTACATATGTCCTAATCTAATCAAAAGATTGTCTCTAGGACATCCATATACTAACATATCTAGCAACTATTAACCATTCATTCAATAAGATTGAATTCATTTTTCTTCAGATACGAAAGTTCTCTTTTCTCTCTGATCCATTTCTTTAAAGGCAGCGAGTAAAATCCTCCTGATGCATCGAAATTTGAAAGTATGATATGATCAGTTTCCAACCTTTTTCTCTCTCTAATGTCTATGCAGCTATATAAGAAAAATGATAAATGAGTTTCAACGAAATATGAATAAAAACATCTCACATATTAAAACAAGGGAAAAAGTATATGAGAAGTCTTCTCCTACTACTCTCACTTCAATGTCCATACCAGCTATTTTTCTATTTTTTATTCTTTTTTTTTTCAAAATGTGCCTCAGTCTTTTCTCTCTCAGTATAAAAGTTTCAACTTCTCGTGTAATATAAGAAATTGCAATTCCTTAAAATAATCCAAGAATAAAAACATGTTACATATTTAAAATATTAAATGAATAAAAACATCTCACAATTTTTTTAATAATTTATATATAATAATTTACTTTTTTATTTATTATTTATTAAAAAAATTACTTTTTTAAAGTCAGTTCATCCCATACAAACATTTCGTATTCCATAATCTTCAACAAGAACATCTATCTCCCAAGACTGTGTTACATACAATAAATGGATTATATAATTTTCAAAAATGTAATTTGCATGAACTTGGTTTCGTAAATTTGAATTTAAAATGCTTAAATAACTTTAATAAAGAAATAAATATTTAATTTTATTTATAAATAGTTTTAATTTAAAGTATGAAAAATTACTTTCATATTTAATATAAGAAATTACTTTTCTAATAAATAAAAAATAAAAAAGTAAATTATTATATATAAATTATTAAAAAAATTACTTTTTTCTGACGTATTATTTATTAAATATAAATATCATAAAATATGTTAACATTAAATACATACTATTTATTAAATACCTTTTTAAAGATAAAAATAAATTATGTTATTAAATATAATTCTTATCGGAAAATTCTTCATAGCCACATAAATAATAAGAAAAAAAATCTCCCCATAATCCATTGGCAGACCTATTTGGTTGTCAATGTGTGCAAGTACACACATAATTTGGTCATATATTTTTTTAGTAAAGAAGATATATATTTTTTAATTAATTAGGAATGTCACTCAATGAGCAATTTTATTGGCTGCATTGTCAGTAATACAAGCACAGGTACTAAGAAAGAAACACATCTTATTTACCGCTTATGTTTTAGTGGTTTTATATCATTGAGTTGATTAATCTTTTTTATGTTAAGTCGAAGTTTTCTTTTCTTTTGTTGTTTGAGGATTATATCTCTCATATTATATGAACAAATTTTTTTGTCATGTTAAGAAAAAGACAAGTTATATAATATTAAAGAAAGTCTGATGGCACATTATTCAATGAATTGGTCTTGTCTTTTTCTTAACATGAAATTTTTTTTGGTTCATGTAATATGAGGGATATAAATCCCTTTTTGTTTATATTCTTTTACTTTTTCATACATTTAAAACTTTGTTTAAATTTTTTTTTTTGAGGCACAGCCCCAAATCCCCTCCACTAAATATTCAGACTAAATATGCATACATAAATAAAAAAATTTGGGTCCGCCATTGTCATAAACAATGCCAAAAAATAAATAATATAGACGTCACAAACTTTTATGTATGTACAGGAGATAAAATTTATCTCCTACAATGTGAGAAATATTAATCCCTTATTTTAACATATGAGATGTTTTTATTCATTTTTCGCTGAAACTTATTTGAAAAAAGTGTTTGTCCTTTTAAACTACACAACTTATGTCTTTTCTCTCTCACAAAGAAGTGGGACCCACACCTTTATCTTTTTTGCTCCACTCTCTCTTTCTCCCTTTATCTATCTCTTTCTATCACTTAAAATGATACAATTTTACATACTTTAAAATGACACACATTTTTCTCAATTTATTTATCATTTCTCTTATATAGCTGCATAGGGATTAGAGAGAGAAAAAGGTTGAAAACTGAGCTTGTCATACTTTCAAATTTCAATGCGTCAGGTGGACTTTACTTGCTACCCTGCGCAACGAGTTTGTAATTAAATGTCACGTGCCATACTTTCGCAAAAAAAAAACTGAGCATTTTCATCACCATACTTGCTACAATTGACTACAAGTTTGATAGCATCAGTAAACATGTCACGTGGCATAACCAAACTCCAGTTGTTGCGAGTTTGGAAATGTGATATTTTGATAATTTTTCTAACCGCCGTGGAAATCCGATTTTTTTTTTTAAAAAAAGTGTCATAATGGTCATTGTCCCTCTTTTTTAAGGTCTAACACCAATGAGGTGTTTGGTAGAGGAGATATATTTTTTTTACCAGGTAAATGCAATTACCAGAAATATGATAGGAAAATGAGTTTGGTAGGAAAGTTAAAAAAAAGTTGTTTGGTTGACGAAAATTTTACCAGGAAAATTGGATTAGAAGAGGATAGTATTTGCACAATTTTTGTCAACTTTTCCCACTTACCTAGTTATATGCAAATACCACATTCAAGTTGGTAAACTTCAGTAGTGCGTGCATTTTTGCATTTGATTTTGAATCGCTAGGCAAAGGAGTTTGGTGGGTAAATCTTATTAACCCTCTATCAAACAAAGACAACATCAATTCCATAACTCAGATGGATGGGGATCTCAACCAAAAACTTGAACCAAACACTACCCAAGAGTATACTATAAAAAATAGAAACATTTTAAAAATGTTCTTTTAAAAAAAATCATAAAGTTATTAAAAAGATGTTGTGGCCACTGGCCATGCACTGAAAATTTTAATTCATAATCTGCATAACAATGTTTACATAGATATTGTTTTTTAATTTTTAGTCTGAAAATAAAAATAATTATAATTAGTTACTCAGAAACATAAATTAGCAGATATAAAAAGAATAATTAAGTTTTTTTTTGGTTTCATAGCACACTATTTATCAAATATAATCGTCATAGAATATGTTATTAATATTATATATACATTATTTATCAAAATGATATTGTTTCATCTAAAGTAATATAAAGTCGTGTCATTTAAAATGACAAATATTTTTTCCTTAATTTATTTTTTTGGATAAATCATATATATCCTTCACAAAGTATTTATCTGCCACATTTACATAAAATTGAGTGTATTCCACTTTTATTTTCCCTCTTCTCCTCATAATAAGACCCATTCACTTTTATATGAATATGACAAGAAAAAAAAAATAGAAATATTTTTTCCATAAATTATATAATCAAACATATTTTTATTTTTATTTTTATTTTTATTTTGACAAACGATTTGTTCAAAGCACAGAAAAAAAAAATATTTCTTTCTAAAAATAGTACACCTAAACTCATTTCAACTATATGCAGGCCAAGTTACTTTGTGCTGGTACCAAAAATTCAAGTCTATAACCTACAAATTACTCAAACCCTCACCTGTGCTCAACTCCTAGTTGTTTGACAAAACCAATTTTAACCCACTCTTAGTGGTTTGGCCAAGCCAATTTTAGACCTTGCTCGATCTGGATGGCTCGAATTAATAAACTATTGGCTGGTTGCTGTTAATTTTAAAAAAATATTATTGTTGCGTCAAGCTTTTTCAAAAATCCAGGGGATTGCTCGGGTTTTTCAACCACGCACAGCACAAGGAGGGTACCTACTACAGGCATTGTTAAGAGAGTTACTCTCAGTAAGTGATGGAGAAGATAAATAGTAATGAATCTCGAAAAAAATCTCTGGTCTAATTTTAAGATTAACACGTCATCTAATAAGATGTCAATTATCCATACAACAAAAATCTTAACCTTAATAACAAATCCATGATTTAAAATTATTGTGTGCGTATACGTGTGCACGTGTATTAGGAATTGGCTTAATTATCCTTGAAAGATATTTCATAAGATATAAAATGTCTTGTCATATTCTATAGACAAAATGAATCCCTATTCCTCCACCTGATCTTTGACGTTCCAAATAAACTCCATTTTTGAATATAGACTTTAGTTAATCCAATCAAACTGTCTTGAAAATCTTCCGTGGAGGGTTATGTATACAAATAGATAAAGATCTGCAAGATAGACCAAACAAGATAGGTTCTTTCTTGCATGTTCTTTATCTTCCCCGCATCAAATCAATGGGTTTCCTGAGTCATCAACACCATGTTGTCTGCAGAGACGGTTGAGTAGCTTTCAATTGGTTTCTGAAAATGGCATGTCTGATATATAATGCTTCTACTCAAGAGTAATTTCAAAGATGACTCCTTGAAGATTCCTAACAACACACCGAGTTCCAGGCACTTCTTTCATCTGCATCCGAAGCTTAGAAGCTTCAACAATAATCATTGAATCCATGCTGCAGGGAGATAAATCATGATTAAGTGAGAACAATGCTTATACTTCTGACCAAATCATATCATCATCTCCATCAAATCAAAAGCTACACAGACTAACTTAGCTATGGTACTCCAAAAATCAGATAAAGCAAAGCTTATGGCAAATAATTTCTTGGATATGCGATATAAGCCCAGCAGAAAATTGAGATTTTTGCTACGTACAAGGCAGGAGAAGCTGCAATTCATAACTGAGATCAAAAGGAATATAAAAGTATCACTAAAGCCTCTAAAATCATAAAAGAATTGCCACACTCAAGCAAAGAAATTCATGGAACTTGTTTTCACAAAGTTATTTTTGAGTCTCCAATAGAAAATTAAATAATACCAAAATGTCAAAGGGTGAACTTTTTTTAAGAAAAAGGGAGACTAATGTCCCTCCCAAGTCTGAGTTGGATATAAGAAAGGTTTTGAAGCTCATAGAATTGATTTCAAAATCTGATTTTGAAAATGACTTCTTTATCTTTTCTGGTTAGATAAATTTGTAGCACCAGGTCTAATGTTAATGATGGAACCCGAAAAATAACACTGAAATTATAGAGATAATGGAGGTTATGCCTCTTTTACATACACTAATATGCAGAAAATAAACCCCAAGAAATCTCAACTCCTCCTCAAACCAAATACCTAGGCTCAAGAGTTCCCTAGAGATCTCTCAATTTTCCCACTGAACCAAAATTGAATACATGCATAATAAAAACATCACCCTAAACTTCTATATATACTAATTCTAAGATACTAATGGGTTTGGATTATTTATTATAGGCCCATCAATTAACCATTTAAATATTTTCTTTTTTAAAAAATAAAAATAAAAATAAAAATAAAAAATCTTACAAACAACACAAATTTGTATGGATTTACAAAACTAGTTTCAACTCTCAACATAAATCAGTTCCGAACCTGTTTTATAGTTTTCTAAACACCCCATTAATATCTATTCCTAAGAGCCATCTGATACTATTCATTTTAGACACGTCAAATGTAGAAGGCAAAACTGAATCTACTCAATCTCTGAGATCAATCAAAAAAAAGATAGCAAAGAATAGTCACTAAACAAAGAAAATAAGCACAATGGAATAATAACAAGTTGGGTTACATACATCTTAGCTCGTGATACATAGGCTAGTATGAATTTGCATTTTCTGCCCTCTCTAACCCGCAGGAGCTGTTTAACACTATCAAAAAGCATAGGGATGCTTGACTGCTGAAAGCGTACGAATTGTCAAGGTTTCTTACATCATTTTTTCAGTGAAAATGAAATATTATAACACAAAATCTTGATGACATACACAAATTTTAATTTCAAGTATCATAGAAATTATGCATTGTCTGTCATTTGATCCTCTAATTCATTTCAGAAAAGAACTGGAATTAGTCCTGTTAGGCTATGACAATATAGTTTTCACATCCAACACAAGCAAATCATGAATATTTGAGCAAGAAGAAATCACACTAGAAAAACATTTTTAATTATGATGAAAGTGAAGAAGAATGTAAAAGAAGTCAAATAGCTCCATCAAAGGCTTTGAAATTGATAGTCTGGTGAATGAAACAGCTTGAAACAGATGCAGGGCTAGTAATGAATATAACATCAAGCCATTTTGATGTTACAGTTCTGAAGACGAAATTTCATCTTCTGGAACACCTACTAATCTTAAGTCCTCATAAGAAAGATAACAGATTTAGAAAAGAGATAACCTTCTAATGATCTAATCCCATCATGAGCATAAGAAACAAACCTGATTTTAAAAAAGAAACCACAAACATGATTCGCTCATTGGTTTGGGTGAGAAATGTGAATAACTAGCTTAATAGATATCTATAGATTTACCTATATCTTATGCTGTCAAATTTTTCTGGCATTTATGCATAGTTCTTAAGCATGACAACAATGGGATTAAATATATAATGGATATATATATCAGCTCCGAGAATGAAATCGAATCCTCCAGGATGCTTTTGTAAAATTTCATTGATCTGACCAGTGTTCCCCCATTCTAGTTTCTCTGCTACTAATCCTGCATATACATTAAATGTAAAATTCAGTGGATCAAAACATGTATCTTCCATTCTTCCTTTAGAAGGTTTTTAACTCACTGTAAGAAGTAGGATTAATATTTTCTGGACATGAATGCAGCTCTATATTTTTCTTTAAGATCTGAGAAGAGATAATATAATTAGCTGATATAGCAGATATTCAAGAATATGTTGCCATGTGTCATAGAAAAAGATTTTCATAACCATACCTTGATCACTTCTTCATTATGATCTGTCAACACAACTTTATGGCAGAATCTGCTGCAAAGAATTCCAGTAATACCTGTGATTTGAAGCAGGAAGCACTCATAGCATAAAGGTCCAAAGTTATACAAAATAAGCATAGGTATCAATATATGTGTGTCTGTAACTGTAAGCAAAACAACCTTAAAATCACAACTAACATTTAATTAAACTCCAATTGAAAATGTGTAAGGTCATGACTCAAATTACCACTAATTAGATAAAAGACATAAAAAGTTAAGCTGTTTATCACACATAAAACTAAAAGATGACATTTTCACATGAACACAATCAGAACACAGAACAAAGCCCATAACAGATGACCAGAGCACAAATCAGAGCACACAAACTGGATGAAGCACCAAACTACAAACCAGCAAACCTCTGAACTGTAAGCAGAAGCTGATTGAAGGAGAGAAGACGACGAAGACTCGAAGCAGACCATCAGGGATCGAAGACTCAAAGCCTCTCAGCCTTCAGCCACAACTGGAAGCACCCACAGATTGAAGCTCAAGTAAGTCAAGACAGAACCAACAGATTGTAGGAGAGGGGTCCCATGAATGACAGAAGAGGTCGTAGGGCTTTGGTGTCTTTAGATTTCAGATGAGCCAGGGTTTTATTTTCAGAAATGGGCAACTCGGCCAGCAAAGTGGGATTGTCCAATCCCACCCCTTTCATGATAAAATTTGTCAATCCCAGCGATCTCGCCAAAATGGGTTGGTGGCCATCACCAGCATGCAAAAAACGTAGTATCTTGTGATCCCACAACTCAACATGCTATTTCAACTACCTTGACAGGTATCCAGCAATATTTTGGCAGACAATAAACTAACTATAAAGATAAGTAATTCATTTCCTAAAACAAGGTAATCATGGGTAATGAGTGATTACGCAAGAGAATCATCCCCTTCAATTTCACAAAACCAGGAACAAGTTAAAGATGCATTGTTCCACATACAAACATATAAAGAATCTAATAAAAGAAAAAATATTTTCTTCTAAAGATGAATACATACCAACACCAGAACCTAATTCAATGACAGTGCAACCCTGAAGCATCTCAACATTTTTTGAAAGATAATCATTCAGCAACATGGCTCCGGGCCATACCAGCTGCCCTGTCAAATCAAAATCAGCTGATTCAAAAGATAATTAGTATGCTGACCCAAACTAATAGAAGATACAGAAAGCCAAAAAAGGCACCAACAAAAATAACACAGACAAGTGTATGTAATCCACTTTATACAAAAGCTTCTAAATTCCCAACTATACGTTGTTATATCATGTTTGATGTTTGACTCCAATTTAGAACCACAAAGAAGTTAGAATTGGGCTTATCACATGTTCAAACTTATCCTAAGACCACACAGTCATACATCAAATTCAAAGCAAATTAAATCCATCCCTATATTGCAACATTGAGTCCTATTACACTCTCTTCCTCCCCAATCAAGCACTCACAGCAAGTACAAGTACAACCCATAATCAAGCACGTGACTTATTTGAAAAAATAAAATAAAAAATATAACACTTACTGGAAGCAGAATGCAGACAGAAAAGTTGAATATCTTGAGACCCAAACGTGAAATTCGTCAGCTGGTAACTTCAAATTCCAAAAAAGCTCCATTGTTACAACTGTAACGGCAAAGAACAATGTAGAGAGAGAAAGCGGAGTTACTTGTCATCGATGAAGAACGATCGATCTAAGCAAACGATTTCTTCTTCTTCTTCTTCTTCGTGGGGTTGGGGTTGCATTTCTAGTTTTCCTCTTTCTTCCATATTCAACTTTTGGGGTGATGTATACGACGGCGATCCGGTTTCTTCTACCTACGGCTGCAGTGTCCCCATTCGAAAATAAGTTTTTGCAAGGTATACCATAAAAGAGGGGAGACTATTTTATCGATGTTTATACGACATCGTTTTCTTCCATAATATTAATATTTCTACTAATATTTGACTTGTAAAAAATTATGTTATAATACTCTGGGTATGGGATAGGTTATACTTAGTACCTAGTTCTACTATAGGATAGGTTATATTTACTAACTAGTTTACTTACTATTTGTTACTACTAAATCTTAATCGATGATTTTCGCCAACCTAATGGTTATAATTTATTACAAATTAATAATTAATTAATAAATCGTTAGATTGACGGAAATTAAAGGTTAAAATTTTGTAGTAACAGGTAGTAAAAAAAATAGATAGTAAGTATAACCTCTCCCTAATACTATAAGGTTATATTGACAAATTTACAAACTATACTATGTTTTACCAGTAAAACTTTATACAAGAATGTCTTATCGGAAGACATATTATAAGATTTTGTAAATAAAAAATTTATAAACATAACATTCCCCTAATACTATAAATCTCAATAAATCAGTAATGTTTTTGCAAAATAAATATATATTACTAAAATTGTTTGCGTTCATTATTGTAAGAAATTTAAAAGGTAATATTTTAAAATAATTAATAAGATTGATGTTAATAATTAATAATTATTGGTTCAAGTGGTAAGAAATATATTCTTCTTAATCAGAAATTTTGAATTCGAGTGTAACACTCTCCCTTGTATGCATCCAAGAAGAGAGTTGTTTGCGAATCGTTATTAGAGTTGCGAAATTTTGTGAAGAAGCTTTTTCTTTAAAAATCTTTGAGGAAATGTAGTGGAAAGCTGAATCTAAGGAAAATTTTGATAGAAAGAACTTAAAATGTGTTGCTGATGAAAACGGTGAAAATTTAAGAAAAACCGTATTCCTTTAAATATTTATATAAAATCGAGCTTTCAAAATCTGTTTGCACAGTTGTTATAATCTGGAAGTAGACGCTTGGGGCTTCGCGTGCATATAAAATAATAGAGAATCAGAGGTCGTTTACTATACTAAATATAACTTTTAAAGTGCTCGCATGGCTGTCAAAAATTCAGCACTTAATTAAATGTAATAAATTGTTTTCGCAAAATGTTTTTTTTTTTAAATTTTCCCTAAAACACTTGCTGCTCAAAAAGTCTTCAACATGCAGTAAAATCATAGTTCCAACAATCATCCAGGCATACCAAAATATCCAAAATAGTACAGTCATCCATTAAATAAACAGCAACAGCAAAAGTCCAAGCAGCAAATAACAGCAAATAGCTATGTCTTCATATGCTCTTCCGTCCTCCTGCCATTTTGTAAAAATAGCAGCCCCAAAGGGGTGAGAATAATCCAGTAGTGTGGCAATAAAACCAATAATGCAACAGTATTAAACTAGGCACAAAATTATAAAACAGTCGCATCAACATTAACTTCATTTCTTGATAAACATCATCATATATCATAGTGTGTATATAACGTCATCTTTACGCTCATAGCACCATCGTGCGCGTACAAACACAGTGGAAATTCAATGCACGGCACCCTCATTTGGTGAATTCCACTGTGACTTATGCGGACGGATGCCAAGTGCCCCATACCCTGGTACCGAGGGATGCCTATATGATGCGTGCTCAGTCACATGTCCTTATATATATATATATATATATATATATATATATATATATATATATATTCTAGGATGTCATGAGTTCTAAGTCTACATGCCATGCTATGCAGTCACACCAAACAGAAAATGTATCAGGATGTAAAAATGCATGCATATATCATTATCATCATTTCATATCCTTACCGTTGCCACATCATAACCATAAAATAACATGGAACATATGTGAGCAACACTTCACAATTTCATACACTAGTTAATAATCACATTAGGTAATACCACCTAACACATACCTCGTACGTCGAAATTTAATTTACCAATAAGCAGTGAAACAGTCCAACGTCTCAAGGATTTTTCGCACATAAATTAGAGGCATAACAAATCAGCATACGTTTCACTTTAATTTAATAATTTGGCAACAAAACCTCAAGCTTACATGTCCTTATATCACTCGGCCATATAGGTTCTTTTTCTAAAATTATTTTTGACTCTCATTTAACCTTCTTTAACGCTAAACAGTGAGGAGAACAGTGAGTATTTTCACTCAAAACAGTGAGCAAATCAGTGGACATTTTCACTTAAAACAGTGAATAGAACCAACATGCAATAACAATTTTATTTTAGTGAAACAGTGAGCGTTTTTCAACAAAACAGTGAGCATTTTACAGCAACGTTTTTCTGTGAAACAGTGAGCATTTTTTAGCAAAACAGTGAGGAAAAACCAACATGCAGTGACGGTTCTTTATCAACATCCAAGGCAAAAATTCCAAAATTCACAAAATCCTTATGTACATAGCGCTACCAAGAGAGTATACAAGCTACCTTTATTCCTTTTCTTCATAAAGGTTCATGATTCCTTTATTACTACCAAACAGTCCCATGTTTATACTAAGGTTAGTTCCAAGTTAACTTCTTTATGTTTGCTAACCATGGCTCAAAGAATCAACATGGCAGGATTTAAAAGAGTCAAACAATAGATAAGAAACTACTCTCCTAGACATGCATTTAGGTTGGAACGGAAAAAGGAAGAGAGGATTTTTGGTGCCTACCTCACGCAACACACAAGGAGTTCGAATCAAAACAAGGAGTACCACCTTAGCCTCCTAAGCTCTACGAACGTCAAGCTCACCTCTTCATGATGAAGACCGTGCGCACAAGAAGGGAAAGGAAAATTGCTTAAGTTAGTATCCACATGCAAGGGAATATCTTCATCAACCAACCGTGGAAAAGGAAAATAAGGAGGGAACCACATCTTACCTCCTTAGACACTTATACGCAGCTGTACCAAGAGAGGAGAAAATGTTGAGCTATCCTAGCTTCTAGCTCATGGAGCTCTCGGTCACAACTTAGGAGAGTAGGAAGAAAAGGTTGCTCAAAATAATAAGTTGGTTGAAAGAGTCCCGTAGGGGAAGGCCTCGGTTTTATATTTTTTTTGTAAGAAGAAAAGATGATGGCTACACTTCCTCTCTTGATGACACAAGGTCACGGTTTTGTTAGGATGAAGGGATTTTGACTCTGGTTCTATGTCTCTTATGATGTTACGGTTTAAGGAGGAAGGGGTGATGGTGTTTAAATTTTTTTGAAGAACTTTGTGGTGATTACTACTTCACGGTCCAAGAGAAAAATATGAGAGAAGAGTTGCAACTTCCTAACTTTCTTTCACCTCCATTCAGCGCTTAAAATAGAGGGATAAGATGAATAAAACACTTGAAACTTTTGCTCCTCTTTACACGCATCAAAGGAAAAGTTGTGTGCAGAATTTTGCCCAATGGAGTAACATGCAGGCTGCTCTTTTTGGTGGTCATTGGTTGCATGGTTTAAAGAGGAAAAGGTTGGAAGGTGTAGCAAGTTATCAGCCCTCCTTTTGGTCTACTTCAGCGCATGGGAAGGGAAATGTAAGTAGTGATGCTGACTACTTTTTGGCAGGAAAACAACAAATGCTCAGCCTTGTTGCCAAGCCCTAAGCGCATGTGATGCTGAATGGGAAAGAGTAATGTTGACATGTGGGGATCACTAACCAATGAAGCTTTGCCTTGGTGGATTTCTTAAGATAACTAGAGGGTAGGATGGAGAAATTTGGGCTGAACCATAACCCTTTCAAAGTCACTTGGGCCAGCGGCCTACACAAGTGATTAGGGTCCAAAATTATTTAATTCCTAATGTTTTATGTGTCCAAAGATCAGCCCAAGAGTTAGTAAGCTTCCATGCCTTTAAATATTTTAAGTTTCTTCTAAATGTTACTACTAAATTTATGGTTCCACGTGCTTAACATAATTTATCATTTATTATGACAATTCAAGCACTTTCTCTAGCACATTATGGATTCCCCACTACTAATCATATAATTCAAAAACCAACCATATGTTCCATGTAATTCGAATTGTCACAGTGCCTTCTTATGCCCTATAGTATATTATGTATTTTCCCTAATTACGTGGGATGTTACACTCTCCCCACCAAATTGGAATTTTGTCCGCAAAATTAGATTTACTTACTAATTAAATAGTTCAGGGTAGCGTTTCCGAATTTCATCTTCGCGTTCCCACGTGGCTTCAGCTGCTGACTTGTTGTTCCACAATACTTTCACCAGCGGTATCTCTTTTGAACGGAGTTGTTTAACAGATCTCTCCAGAATCTGAAACGGCTGAACTTGGTACGTTAGATTTTCCCTTAGTTCCACTTCTTCAAGCTGTAACACATGAGACGGATCGGAGAGATATCTCCTCAGCTGCGACACATGAAATACATCGTGAATTCCTGACAGGTTAGGCGGTAACGCCAATCGATACGCTGATTCTCCAATCCGGTCCAAAATAAGATATGGTCCTAAATACCGCGGACTTAGTTTCTTCACTCCCATTCTTCTGCCGAGTCCTGAGGTGGGCGTGATTCTCAAAATTACATGGTCTCCCACTTTAAAAGATAAAGGCTTATGACGCTTGTCGTAATAATTTTTCTGCTTGGCCTGCGCCCGCTGCATATTTTCTCTTATCTTCTTTACCTGTTCAGAGGTTTCTTGAATTACATCAGGCCCCAAAATACTTCGCTCTCCAACTTCAGTCTAACATAGAGGGGATCTACATTTTCTTCCGTACAGAGCTTCATACGGTGCCATTTGAATACTGGAATGATAACTGTTGTTATAAGCGAATTCTACCAGAGGAAGATAGTTGTCCCAACTGCCTCCTTGCTCCAAGATACATGCCCGTAACATGTCCTCTAAAACCTGAATAGTGCGTTCTGTCTGACCATCGGTCTGCGGGTGATAGGCAGTGCTCAACCTCAAGTGGGTCCCGAGGGCTCGCTGAAAGGAGACCGCCTCTTCTTGTTTTACCGACAGACTTGTTTTACGCGAGGCTTATTTGTCCGAGGGTAATTTTGACTTTACTGAAGGTGCTGCGGATGACCGTAAGTGGCAGTGCTGGTCGGTTAGGGACATAGACCGAATCTGTGATAAGCCGCGCAGCGAGCACGTTCTCATATGGCGATTATTTGTGTACAAGACATATTTTACTGATTAGAAAGTTAGGTTCCCTTTTTCGGAGTTTGAAATGGGCGTGCTGGCCCATTTGAGAGTTGCACCTTCGCAGTTACATCCTAACGCTTGGGCGTTTGTTCGAGTCTTTGAGAAGATATGCCGGTACTTTAACTGGCTTTGTTCCCTGAGGCTGTTCTTCTACTGCTTTCAGTTGTCTCTGTCGATAAAGATGAGTTGGGTCTCGTTAAAAGCGGGAACCAAGTTGGGAGCAATATTTTTGCCTTATCCTGATTCGTATAAGAATTGGCGACAGACTTTCTTCTTGGTGGAGCCTGCGCTTGAGGAGGGAGAGGTTCCTTTCTTCGTAAACTGGGAGAGTGGGGAAAGTCAGATCGAACTATACTGGTCCAAGGCGCATTATGAGGTTCCCGCCAACCAGTACTCATTTGGGTATGATAGTCTGTCTCTGGAGGAGAGGTGGGCGGTTGAATGGCTTCAGGGGTTTAAACAGCCTTCGAAGCGATGGCCTTCAAAGAAAGTTTTACGTTATGGAGGTTCGGCGATGGCTTGTAAGGGCGTTCCTATGAGTATTTGCCTTCTTTCTTTTACTGACCTTTGCTTTTGTGGTTTTTAGTTGAGAGCTTGTCGATGGAGGCATTAAGAGCTGCTCGTGAGGCGGCTGCTAAGATCCGGGTTGCCGGTGGCGGAGTTCCTTTGACTGTGCCGGCTCCTGCCCTGCAGCGCACGGAAGTTGACAAGGGTAAAAAGAAAGCTCTTCCTTCAAAGAAGAAGAAGATTCGGTCTGCGGTTGACATTCCTGCCAAAGAGCTTGCAAGAAGGGCGGCTGGGCCCATAATCAAAGAGGTGACAACTCAGATAGGAGGTCCCTTAACATGCGTGCCTACACCAGGGTCTGTCTCTTCGGGGCGTGCGTGTTCTGGATAAAAAAGATCTGCAGAAGAAAATACAGTTCCTCCGAGGGGGCAGAAGGTGGCGAGGACAGAGACGCCTGATTCTGGGAGGTCGACGGACGATGATTGCTATGAAACGGGTGGCTTCCATGATGACTCGGGTGCTGGTGACCAGTACTCCAAATGAGGGAGGGCTTAGCGAACTGGCAGGTGCCGAAGAAACTTCTCCTGCTGTGATCCCGGTGGGGAGGGTTTTGCAGTTAATAGAGAGGGATCTCACCTCAAGCATTCCCAAGCCCACGCTGAAAGTGACGGTACCAGAACGGGTCAACCGCCAAGAGATTATAGACTGTGCGCAAGTAATCATTGGTAGGATATTAGTTATCCAATAGGTTGCCCTTGCTGCTGATCGTCGTTGTTCTGACCAGGGGGATCACTTGACAGAATTGGGGCACAAGGTGGAAAACTTGACCGCCGATGTGGGGCGCCTTAGGAAAGAAGTCAACGATTTGAAGGCTGCCAACAAATCTTTGAGCGCCAAGAACGAGCTGTTGAAGAAAGATGGCAAAAAGGTGAAGTGCCTGACTCGGGAGAAAGACCGCTTGTCAAAGTCCTTTGACGACCTCCAACTGGCAAAGAAAGAGTTGTCGGCCGAGTTGGCCACAGTATATGGTAATCTTCACGCCTCTCAGGAGGATTGTAAAAAAATCCAATGGGCGGGTGCAGGAATTGGAGGGACATTTGGCTACGTTGTTGTACGAATCTTTTAACCACGTAATTCAACAATATTTGGTGCATTATCCCGATCTGGACATTACTGGCTTTGGCCCTGAAGACGAGGTGGAAGGAAACCCAATCCTTCACCGGGTCTCAGATAGTGAAGTGGTATTAATTGAGGAGGGTCCTGAAACTGATGAAGAGGATGGTGAGATACCTGGGGATCCTTCTGTTGGTGACGCCACTGAGAAGGGGCCTCCTGCCAACGGTGAGTCCGGGGGGGATTTGTCGATGAGTTTTGCTGACGTTACTCTGCCTGACTAGGAGGTGGGTGGTGGTAGTGGGGACACTGCCGTTGTCGGCATGATTGAACAAGTCTCTGCAGCTAAGAGGTGGCTACTGATGCGGTTAAGAATGCCTTCCCATCAGAAGAAATCGCTGTCGGCGCAACTGAAAAGGCCTCTGTAGCTGAGGAGGCAACATAACTTATTTATTTTATTGATTTCCTTTAAATCCATAGTTTGTATGCTAGTCGTGGACTGGCTTGTATTTCTTCTAGTATCAATGAAGTTTATTTCTAGCTTGTTGTCCTTCGTACTTATTATAAAATGGCACCTTCTTGTCCTGGGCTAATAATTGTGTTTATAAAGTGTGATGTTGACTAAGTGCTACGCATGGCGGGGGTGAGAACCATCCCTTGCTTGGACGTTGACTGAGGGTGAAAACCATCTTAGTGCAACGCATGGCGAGGGTGAAAACTGTCTCTTACTTGGATGTTGACTGAAGGTGAAAACCGTCTCAGTGCAACTCGTGGCGGGGGTGAAAATCGTCCCTTACTTGGACGTTGACTGAGGGTGAAAATCGTCTCAGTGCAACGAGTGGCGGGGTGAAAACCGTCCCTTACTTGGACGTTGAATGAGGGAGACAACCGTCTCAGTGCAACGCGTGGCGGGGGTGAAAATCGTCCCTTACTTGAACGTTGACTGAGGGTGAGAACCGTCTCAGTGCAACGCGTGGCGGGGGTGAAAATTGTCCCTTAAGTTGGTCTTTAGAGACAGATAACAAATAAAAATGAATTTTAAATAACGAAGAGTTGTCATACGAGTCTATAGATTAATGAAATCGTTCTGCCTCGTTAAAAACCTTCTAAGTAAATAAGTTTGGGCAAAGCTTGGAAAAGGAAAAATGTTACATTGTAGTTTTAGCTATAGTATCTCTTGAGCTTGTCGGCGTTCCACGCCCTAGGAATTACTTTCCCTTCTAATGTTTCGAGGGCGTAAGCTCCTCCTCCTAGCTTATTGGCTACCCGATAAGGTCCTTCCTAATTTGGGGCAAGCTTCCCATCACGCTCGTTTTTGTTCCTGATATCAGCTCATCGGAGGGCTAGGTCTTTCTCTTCAAACTTCCTCAAAATGACTTTCTTATTGTACCGGGTGGCAGAATTCTCTTTGGATTGGTGCTCTGACTGCGCTGCGTGCTCTCGGAGCTCGTCTAAAAGGTCCAGTGTTTCCCTGAGGTTCTGATTATTGGTTACCTCATTTATATGGTCTCTTCTCCAAGATTGTTCACCAACTTCAATAGGAATCATCGTCTCTGTGTCGTATTCAATCTGAACGGTGTTTCTTGAGTACTGGATTGGGCGGTCGTTCGGTAGCCTCAAAGGACCTTTTCCAGATTTTCCACCCATGCCCCCTTTTGTGACTCAAACTTTTTCTTGATTCCTTTGGCCAGCATTTTGTTGGCCGATTCTACCAGTCCGTTGGATTGGGGGTGTTCTACTGCGGCAAAGTGATGTCGGATTTGCAGATCCTTCATCAACTCCCTGAACTTGGTGTCAGTGAACTGGGTGCAATTGTCTGTTATAACTTATCCCGGGATGTCAAAACGATAAATGACGTTTCTCCAAAAGAACTTCCTGACCCTCTGGGAGGTAATGGTAGCGACAGGTTCGGCTTCAACCCACTTGGTGAAGTAGTCAATGGCGACAATCAGCCATTGGACTCGGCCTGCCGCCACGGGGAAAGGGCCTAGAATGTCCATTCCCCACTTACAAAAAGGCCAGGGAGATGTTATTGATGTGAGTTCCTTTGGCGGGGCTTTATGCGTGTCGCCGAATCTCTGGCACTTTTCACATTTCTTAACATGCAGGTGGGCATCTCGTTCCATGGTTGGCCAGTAGAAACCTTCTCTGAGTGCTTTCTTAGCTAAAGAATTGCCGCCTATGTGATGACCATTGATTCCTTCATGGATTTCTTCAAGGACATACTCCACATCGCTGGGCTTCAAAAATTTCAGGAGTGGGGATGAGCATCCTCTTTTGTATAAGTGGCCATGCATTATGCAAAAATGGGCGCTTCTTCGTACCACCTTCTTAGCTTCCCTTAGGTTAACCGGAAGGATTCCTTCAGATAGATAATTGGTGATGGGAGTGATCCATGATTCTTCCGCGGCTTCATTAGCTTTGTCTGAAATGCTCATGACGATGCATGAATTAGGTAAATTATGTTGGATGACAGACCGATTGTTACCTAAGCTTTTGGTGCTTGCATGCTTGGCGAGGATGTCTGCCCGGGTATTTTCTGACCGCCTAATATGTTCCACCGCAACTGACTCGAAGGTCTGCATTATATCTTTCACTTTTTCTGGATACTTGCACATCAGTGGTCCTTTGGCTTGATACTCACCCGAGATCTGAAATGTCACCAACTGAGAGTCACTGAAAACTTTGAGGTGTCGTGCTCCCATCTCTTTGGCTTGAATTAGGCCAGCTATCATGGCCTTATACTCTGCCTAGTTATTTGTGGTATTGAAGTCGAAGGATAAGGAATGCTCAACAGCCAAACCATCTGGACTTTCAACTATCATTCCTGCTCCTGAGCCTTTGGCGTTTGACGAGCCATCAACATATAGCTTCATACCGTCGGGAGCGGCGTTTCGGCGACTTGACAATCAGGCTGAGAATTGTGCATCATTTCAGCTATGAGATCCGTGAGCGCTTGAACTTTAATGGCGATTCTCGGCTCGTAGTTAAGCTGGTACTTCGACAGTTCAATTGCCCAAGACATCATCCTTCCGGCAAGATCAAGCTTGTGTAAGACTTGGCGGATTGGCTGATTGGTCCTGACAGTAATAGGGTGGCATTGGAAGTATGGTCTCGTCGTGCAGCGAAGATAAGCATAAGAGCAACTTTCTCTACCTGCTGATACCGAAGCTCGACGCCTTGCAAGACTTTACTGATGAAGTAAACTGGTTTCTGCCCATCCTCTTTATGCTCTCTAACCAGGGCGGCACTTATAGCCTCTGTGCCGACAGCGAGATATAGGTATAAGGTTTCTCCGTTATCCGGTTTGGTGAGGACCAGTGGACATGACAGGGCTTTTTTGAATTCTCTGAAGGCTTTTTCGCATTCCTCGGACCAGTGGAAGGTTGTCACTTTTTTGAGTAGGCTGAATAGGGGGAGGGATTTGTGCGCTGAGTTTGCCAGGAAGCGTATGAGGGCTACCAATCGCTCGGTTAACAGCTAAACTTCTTTGACAGTCTGAGGGCTTCTCATTTCTATCATAGCTTTGCACTTGTCATGGTTTACTTCAATCCCTCTCTCAGTGAGCATGAATCCTAGAAATTTACCCACAGGCACGCCAAAGGCGCATTTGTTGGGGTTAAGCCGCTTGTTGTACGCTCTCAACCTGTTGAACACGCCCTGAAGGTGCAAGAGATATTGTTCCGGAGTTCGCGACTTGACGATCATATCATCCATGTAAACCTCGATGCTATTGCCAATCAGGTCTTTGAACACTTTGTTCATCATCCGCTGGTACGTGGCGCCAACAGTTTTTAGCCCGAAGTGCATCATAGTGTAATATTAGTTGGCGTTTTGAGTGATAAATGTCGTTTTGTCTTGGTTCTCTTTTGCCAATGGAATTTGGTTGTAACCAGCATACGCATCCATGAATGAGAGAATTTTGAAACCTGATGCACTGTCAACTAACTGGTCGATGCTAGGAAAATGATAGGCATCCCGGGGACATACTTTATTCAGGTCGGTGTAATAGACACACATTCTCCACGCCCCACTTGGTTTTTTGACCAGCACTGGATTGGATATCCAAGTGGTATACTTGATTTCTCTGATGAAGCCGGCGTCATGAAGTCTCTTTACTTCGTCGTCTATGACCTTCTGGCGGTCTGGGCCGAACTTTCTTTTTTCTGGGAAACAGGCTTTGCTCTGGGGTCCACAAACAACCTATGGCAACACACCTCAGGGTCAATGCCTGGCATGTTCGATGGTTTCCATGCGAATAGATATTTATTCTCCCGTAGTAGCTCAATCAATTTGCTTTTCATCTCAGGAACAGTGGTTGCTCCAACAGTTGTTGTTTGGTGGTCATCCTTACCCAGAACGACGTGTTTTAATGCTCCGTCGGGGGTAGGTCTGGAATGTTCCACCCTGGGATCGTATCTTGCGTCAAATTCTACCAGCAAACATTGATCATGCTCCTTTTCAGTCCTGCAAGGGTCTCTTTCAACTACCTGAGTTTCAGCCTGCTAGAGTGTCGGTTGATCTTTGAAGGTGACCTTTGAAGCTGATCTCAGAGATATGTTGTAACAGCTCCTGGCTACTGTTTGGTCTCCTTTTACTGTCGTGACTTTGTTATCCTTGGCTATGAACTTCATCGCCAGGTGAGGGTGAGATACACTCGCCTCGAAGGCGGAGAACACCCTTCTGCCCAGAATAGTGTTGTATGCTGATGGAGTGTCAAGCAGTAAGAATTGGATGTCGGCAGACCTTGACGTGGGAGGAGTTCCCATTGATAAGTGCAGGTTTATCATGTCGAGCGGTTTGGTAACGGTCGCGTTAAAACCTGACAATTCACCTACAACAGGGGTTAAGTCACTTACAGTAAATCCTAACGCGTTGAAACAAGGTAAAAATAAAATATCAGCAGAACTGCCATAATCAAAAAACACTCGATTAATGCTTAAATTGGCTATTATTGCTTGAATGACTAATGGGTCATCATGTCCGGGAAGGACGTCGCCGAAATCACTGTTGTCCCAGATGATTTTGGGTTTAGTAGGACTAGAGCCAGCTTTTGTTTTGCTGATGATTTTACCAGATACCGCCAAACATTGTTTCAAATGTTTCTTCCTGGTGTTTGCTGTCTCTCCACCTCCGCTTAGTCCACCTGAAATCATGTTGATTACGTCGTGCTTGATGACTACCGCATCTTGCTCATCATCTTCCCTTCCTCCTCTGTTGTTTGGGCTAGTTCGTATTCTGCGATCTCTCGGGGAGTCTTCTCTCCGGTTACGTTCATAGCGGGGCCTTTGATCAAATTGGTTGGCTCTTCTTATTTCCGGTGATCTACTACGCTGATGGTGGCGCCTGCCAGAGCCGGTTTCACGGGTAGAGTTACTCCCCCGCCTTTGAGCTCCTCCTTTGATCAGTTCATCAATCTCCTCCTTCAGAGATCTGCACTCCTCAGTACTATGGTCGTTACTGCGGTGGAATTTGCACTATACGGTGACTTCTCTAGTCGGCTCTTGGTGTTGTGGGTTACTCTTGCGCTCTTCTTTGTATTCGGTTTGCAGGATGCTGTGAGACTGACACCCTGAGTTATCACGCCCAATAGGGTGGCTGATATATCTGGAGGACTTGTGTCCCTTTCTATCTTCATTGTTGCGAAATCAGCAAGTATACCGTTCGTTTCAAGTAATAAAGTGATAATAAGTAGAGTATCGTTCCCACAAGGATTAATGCACCAAGTACTAGTTTAACTATTCCCTTTAAGTTGGAAAATAAAATTGGTTTGAGCAAGTAATTGAATTTGGAATTTCAAAACAGAATTTAAAAAGAATTAAATTTAAAACAAAAATTTAATAACAATTAATTTTGAACGCATGCAAGAAAATATCAAGAACGCGAGAAAATATTGATGCAAAATTTATAAAAAGGATTTAGCCAGGATGCACTTCACCTCCGATCCTCCCTTATATTCCTAAATTGTATTTTATAATTAATTAATTCGTTTGCTCAGACAATTCATTATTTCCCTATAAAATAGTTGAACCTTAATATCTTAGTGTTTCAACCCTTTAGTCCAATTAGAATCCTAATGTCTTAGTAATCCCTCTTGAATTAAGCATTAAGCAAATGAACTATGAGTCTGCAATTTATGTAAGCATATGTCTAGATCATACACAAATTGTTATTCTACCCTTGTCCAGACTAAAACCCCAATACGTCTATTGTGAGTCCTAACCCTCAAACCCTTATAATTCAGAGTGATCAGTTCTAAACAGGATATGAAAAATTAAACCAGGTAGAATAAAACAAACTAACTAATTAACTTATAAAATATCAATACATAAATTATAAAGGATTCACATTGGGTCTGTGATCCCAACTACAAAAACAAACTAGCCAGACATAGCTGGCTTATACAAATTAAAGAAATAAAAAGTATTCATGAAAACAATAAAGAAAAAGAAGAAGAAGAAGATGAAGGATCAATGGTCTTCGTTCTTCAACTCCGTCGGAATCCTGATCTCCAGCGTGAGCCTCCAAGAATTCTCTCCAGCCAAAGATTATTTTCTTTGGGGGTCTAAGCCTCTATTTATAGACTTTGTGTCTTGCTCAAATATCTTGATTAAATCTTCGTCGTAAATCTTCGTCGTAAATCTCCATCTAATCTTCTGCTGATACAAAACAGGATTTACTGCTGATTTGTCCACACCTCCCACGCTACTAGCGTGTCTCCCATGCTGTGAGCGTGGGAGTTTTATTCACGTTACTGGAAGTTCACGTAACTAGCATGGTTCCCACGCTGTGAGCGTGGGTTGCAAGAAAGCCTGGCGCAACTAGCGTGAGTTTCACGCTGTTAGCGTGGATGTCTCTGGATGAAATTTAATTCTGGCGCTACTAGCGTGAGTTCCACGCTAGTAGCGTGGGGCTTCAGCTTGAAAACTTCCACTTGGGCTTCTTTTTGTCCTATTTCCTACAAAATCAAAAGGAAATCAATTGCGTGATCTCTGATTGAGATTTCTTAAATTATCAGTTATTCTACCTTTTTTTATTCATGATTGATCAAGATTCTTTCACTTTTTGGCTTAGATTTATACATATGCTGGAGGCATATCAAACAATTCTCAGATTTGAACGTTGTTGTCCTCAACAATGTAATAGATTTAAGTTAGAAGCAATGATTAACTCTGTGAAGAAAAACATGAAACATGAACATCTTAAGAAATTAGATTGCTATGCATGTATAACTACCTATTAAAACCTTCAAACAAAACTTCTCAGTTGTATCAAGAAATCATATCCCCTAACTTGAATATTCCTCACCAGATAAATATACTCTCATCACTCTAGTGTTTGAGAGGTTCACACTTATTCCATTACTGTAGCAGTAATTCCATAAGCTTGAACATATTCTCAATTCTTAAGATTGGGGAACCCATTTGACATGCATAGACTAATCAAAAGGTCTTTGATAGGTTATAACTTGGCCTGGTTTGGGGGTAAGAATCTTTTGGTCAGAGGCTGATTAATTTGAGAGATTGAAATCCTGAGATATTTGACATTATTTCCTTCTCAGTCTTTTAATTCTGCCACATTTCATCAATTTGGGATTCTTTTCCCTTTTTCACTACCCTTTTCTTTTCTTTCCTTGTTTGCATATTTTCTCTTTTGAGCTGCATTTCTTTTTCAGAACTTTTGCAGTATTTTTGCAAACCATTTTTCTGTTTCCTTTTTCAACTTACTTAACTTTTCTTTTGAGAAGTACCTTGACTTTTTCCTTTGATCAGCATTTCAATCTCTTTCAAGGTGTGTCGATGGAGAAATGGTTAAGTAATTTTCATCAGGTTTTTGAATAAATTGGTCTAAGGCTCAAAAGGGCTAACAATGAAAAATTCTTTTAGGTAGACTGTTTGGCTCTAAGTTAACAAGAATAAATATGCCTTTATCATGTCAGTAATGCATGCAAGACAGAGAAACAGTTCAAGTTCTAGAAAACTACTAAAGTGAGGCCTCTCTGAAAAAAAATATTTTTGTTTAAGCTCAAATCCTCACAGTTGTGATTCAAATTAGAATTTAATTTCAAAATTTCACATCAAGCATTATCTAAGAATTTTCAGTAAAACAGTTAAACAAACGAGCAGTCATCATTCTCAGATTATAAAAAGAATTTAATGCTTCACATATATCATGCTTCTTATGATTCAATCTAATTAATTACTGAGTAAGTTTAGCAAAATCTAGGAATGCTTGTTCAGGAATTCACTATTTTTGTATTTTTTTTTTAGTTTTTTCTAAAAGAATTTGAAAAATTGAATAAAACTATTTGAATTAAAACAACAAAAATTAAAGTAAACTAAAAAAAAATTGAAGGTTAAATTATCTCCCTTTTTTCAGAAACATTTCTGTTAGATGTCCTCTCTATTGTGTAGTTCTGTAGTTAGCAGGTATCGGATAATGTATGTGACCAATTCTCAGATTTAGAACGTTGATGTCTTCAGCAACAACTATACTAGTCGAGTGAAGCTAATTCTGCGCAGGTGGAACACTTACACACTTGTTAAACATCAAACAGAATAATCATAACTCAACATGTAAAAGGGAATATAATCAAACCATAATCTGAAAACAGCAAAAAGATAACATTAAAGTTAAGGTAAATGGTGAGAACACTCGCGCTGACAGCGTGGATTTCACGTTGTGAGTGCGAATCTCACTAGAACTTTTGGACCTAGTGGAACTGTCAGCGTGGATTTCACACTGTTGGCGTGAGTCTTCATGGGTTTCTGGCGCTGACAGCGTGGAGTTCACGCTGCAAGCGCGAAGCTCACTGTCTCTTTTCAATCTTGTGGCGCTACTAGCGCCAAGTTGGCGCTGATAGCGCCAATTCCCAGATTTAAAGTTTTTTCATATGGTCACTAATTCACCAATTACTTGACTTGTTAAAAATAAACTAACTAAGAAAATAAATAAAATAAAAACAGAAAAACTACTATTGTGTTGCCTCCTAATTAGCACTTGTTTAATGTCACGAGCCTGACGTACCCCCTGTGATTACGGTGGTTGAAAGCATGCTAGCATTGATGACCCAGTCTTCTTGATCCAGTGTTGTGTCTTTCCAGGATCATATGCACGTGGGTGAGGAGAAGGTTTCTCAGAAACTTTAAGCTTAGGTTTCACATGTTCTTCCTTGCTCTTGGACTTTCCATCTTAACCTTTGGCTTACTTTCCTCATGTCGCTGATGGACTTCCTTCTTGTTCCTTTCCTCAACCTTTTTCTCCACAATGTAGTTAACTTGGTTTTTAGGTTGATATGCAGGCAATAGAGCTTCATTTGTAAGTACCTTGAATGCTGATTGCTCTCCATCCACGCGCATTATTAACTCTCCCATAGGTTCATCGATTAGCGCTCCTTAGGTTGCTAGGAATGGCCTCTCGAAGATCATATGCCCACTGGCATCTTCATCAATGTCAAGAATGTTAGTATATGGATGTCCTAGAGACAATATTTTGATTAGATTAGGACATATGTAGACCTTTTATATTGTCGCAAATAAAAGCACTATTTATCCTGTTTCATATTTTGTCTCAATATTACTATTAATATTTATATGAGTAATTGGATAAACCCCTTGGAATAAATAAGTATCTCTTGAGTATCTGTGATGAGATCACGATCATGAGGATTCAAGGATACTGTATGTTTATTCCTAATTTTATGTTCCTAGTCTAGAGACACTGAGAATGGGGATCAGTGATCTCGGGTAAGACTAGCACGACTTATCTACTTGTATTTGGATGCAAGGTAAAGACCTCATGAGCTACAGATATGGAGATGTCTTAGCTAAAGTCGTGGGTGGACCTATAAGGGTATAGCTCGCACTGAACAGACCCACAAAGAGACTCTATGAGGAACTCTCACAGAGAGTATCATTAGAGTAGTCTCTTTATATTTGGGTATGTCTTTCCTAAGACCAGAAGTTATTACCTAGACTGTGTTCTAGAAGGCATGCTTTGATTGTGCACCTCGTCTGCCTGAAACATGGAGACTCATAGGTACACTGTTGGGCTTGTCCTGAAAGAACACAGGGCTAGGGTGATAAGCTGAAGGAATTCGTCAAATCTCTGTGAGAGATTAGGTTATCTGTAAACCGGAGAAATCGGGATGATATTTACAGGGACTCGGGAATCTATGCATAGTAAAAGAGATCATGAGATGATCTGCCTTTAGAGTCTGTAAATTGAAGATTCCCTATTTCGAATAAAGCTTACCCTAAACCGCAGGGGTTGATACGCTTCCTTACCCTAGGTTTTATGGGAAGGTAATCGAGACGAAAGGAAATATATACGGCAACCAAATATGTGTAATAGGATGATCAAGTCATTAATCTAACTAGTTCTGGGGCAACAAAGCATTGCTAGTGCTCTGTGTTGTCATTAGATGGGTTGTGGGCTTATTGGGCCCAAGCCCATTTATGTCAGTGGCTATGTTGGACCTAATGAGTCACACACTAACACCTAATTGTCTAGATGCTCTAGCATTAAAGGTATTGGGCCTAACAATTGTTATTAGCCCAAGAAGTAGTTTGGAACTCCACAGATAGGGTGGAGGGCGCATGGATCTAAGTAATGGGCTTGGATAGTCCAAGACATTACTAATTAATTTAATTAGTTAAATTCATTATCAAATGTTTAAATTTTGAATTTTGAATTTGAAATTTGAATTTTGAAATTTGAAATTTGAATTTGAATTTTGAAATTCGAATTTTGAATTTTGAATTTGAAATTTGAAATTTGAAATTTGAATTTTGAAATTTGAAATTTGAATTTTGAATTTTGAAATTTGAATTTGAATTTAGAATTTGAATTTGAATTTAAAATTTAAGTGTTTGATAGTTTGAATTCAAATGTTTGAAATTCGAATTTGAATTGGCTATGAAAAGTTGTTTCATAACAAAAGGATAAGATGAGATCTTGTTGGAACATATCAGGAGGAGATCTTTTGGACATAATCCAAGGATAATGGGGTGCTAATTTTGGCTAGATTTGATCATCAAAATCAGCTCCAGAAGATAGGTCTGTTGGGAGAATATTTGAGTGAGTTGATTTAAGATTGAAATGCAACTAACTCAAATGTATATGGTCACCTTTTAGGCTATATGGGGCGCACCATATAGCTGATTATATGATGATTCATTATCAGATTTCTGACTAGGTTTTGAACGTAGTCTCATGAGAATATTCTGGGATGTTGTTGGCAATTTTTGAAATGCAACAACTCCATTTATTCTCTCCCCAAGGGCGCCACTTTTGATCAGATTTTTGGGAGAAAAATCTGATTTGTTTTTGAAACTTAAAACGCTCCTCTTGTGTGCTTAAGTAGCAGTTAGTTCCTCCTTAGGTTTGTGTGAAAAGCCAAGCCTTTCTCTACTCATCTATGCGCCCCTTGTGAGGTTTTCTCTTAGAACACTTCACTCTTCTAAACACTTTTACCTAGCCTCCTGCATCACACACTGAGCGCATAGCAAGCCTTATTGTGGTGATCAATCGGCGGCCTTACTGGAAGGAGTTCCTGTATCTAGACGCGGGTGGTGTGGATCAACGTTAGAGGGTCTGAACCCTTCAGACCTACCTTGATCATCTTGAGTTTTCACGAACAAGGTATGACATACGTCTTAAAGTATGTATCTTGATATGCATGTGTGTTCCGCTTGCGAAATTTTTTTGTTTTTCCCTCACTCATGTTTCGGCCTTCAAGGCCAATTATACTTTCAAGTGGTATCAGAGCCCGGTTACTTTACCATAGACGGGTGATGGTACCTTGTTTCTGAACCTGTTTCTCACGGTTAAAATTTCTTTAAAGAGTTAAAGATTCAATTTTTATGTATGGATTTTAATTTACAATACTTTAAACGGTTAAAGTTTTGTTTTTGTTTTTTTTATGAACATCTTAATTTGATTGCTATGTTCATATATCCATATGTATTCATGGTTATCATTCTTTTCTTTATGAAAGTTTTAAAAGGAAACACCTTTTTGAAAGGTGGAGTTCGACCATGAAAGGTGTTTTGAACATCTTGATTGTTTTCTTATTTTTCATGAATTGTTTCATGAGCAAAGCATGTAATAAAGTTTTTCGAAAATTAATCTCATATACATTAGTATATGGTTCGGCCATCAAGTGTAGATGGCTACATGCATGGTTTAAATTTTATGTTCTTTGAGAAAGAGTCAATAAAATTTGAGTTATATTAATGGTTGTATATAATTCGGCCAATTGAGAAATCTAAGAAAATTTTAATTTTAATTTTTTGTTTTGATGTTTAATTGTTAAATATCAAGACATATGTGAAAAACATATTATATGATAATATTTTGTACTTGTGAGTTGTCTAACATTTCAGGTGCAAAAGAGGAAGGGGATGGTCATGGTGCCCGAAGTTTAAATTTCGAATTTTAAAATTAATGTGTAATTTTTGCTCTTTAAATTAGAGTTTTAAATTTTGTATTTTAAATTTTGTCCCTCCAAAATGTTTTGGAGTTTCTTTAATTGTAATTAGATAATTTAGGCTAGTGGCGTATAGACGACAAGAAGCCGAGGCTTGAGAAGCAAGATGGACAAAAGATCGAGCACCATGACTATCTCAAAATAAATTGTTTTATTTGCAGGTATGTTTTGTACGACTAGCATGCTTGAGATAGTGCATCACGATATGTATGCTTTATTGCTTATGACGTCTAGTATGCATGAATTGGACAAATCGCGTTTGTATGTTTATTATACACGTCCAATTTCGACTAGTCTAAACCGATAGATGTATGACATAGGTTACGACTAGCATGATAATATATTAATGTGTTTGATGAGACCTAATAAAATCCCTAAATAAAAGGAACCCTTAAAAGGAATAAATTATTAAGCATATGATTACCTCCCACCACCAATATTACTCGAACCTCCTCTACATAGTGGTGCTCCACAACTCAGTTGGGACCCACTGTTTCGTTGAGTAAGAGTAGTATTAGAAGTGTCAGACACTTAGGGTGCTGGTTAATGCTTAACTGAGGCATAAGTTGCAGGCCCAGCCGGGCTTATGGGCTTAGGGTAATAATGCTAGGTTGTTGCATGAGATGCACCACTAAGTGACAAAGAGTTGTCAACCTAATGTTAAGAGAGGGTATGAGATACTGTTGATTAGGATCAACCCATTATTTAAATTAATCTTGCGGTCTCAGACGAGGGTTAAAATAAATAATCGCACTCTTAATCTCACTAAGGTAAAATCTAAAAGTAGATTAACCCTTAGTCAAATGGTAAGGGTCATTGACTTAGATAAAATAGTGGGAGGGGAAATTTATTTAAAGTCTTTAATAAATTGTAACACGACAATATATTAATTAATCTTTCTTTACATTTTTTTTTTCAGTTTTTAGTATGACTAATCCACTGTCACTGCGCTCAATACTTGATACGAATAAATTGACCGGTTCAAACTTTATGGACTGGTATCGGAACCTGAGAATTGTTCTTAGGGCCCAAAAGATTGCCTACGTTCTTGATGGTGCATTACCCGTAGCTCCTACGGAAGGGGAATATGATTTCGAGGCCCACAAACAACACATGGATGACGATACGATGGCAGTATGCATCATGTTGGCATCCATGTCGCCTGAACTGCAAAAGCAGCATGAGCATATGGATGCTCCCTCTATTGTCTTACATCTCAAGGAGTTGTATGACGTTAAAGGCAGGCATGAGAGGTATGAGGCCTCTAGAGAACTGTTCTCTTGCAGGATGTCTGAGAACATGTTTGTTAGCAGTCATGTTCTTAAGATAATCGGGCTGATTGAGAAGCTAGGAAATCTAGGCTTCTTGATGGATGCCGAACTGAGTAATGACTTAGTCCTGGCCTCACTTCCACCTTTCTTCAGTCAATTCATAATGAATTATAACATGCATGGGATGCTTTGTGAGCTTGCCTGAATTGTTAAGTATGTTAACAACTGCTGAAGTGTCTATCAAGAAGGATAGGACACAAGCTCTTCTGATTGGTGAGCCTAACAAGGCCAAGGGTAAGGGTAAGGGTAAGGAGCCTGCTAAAGGTGACTCCCTTAAGCCCAAAGGAAAATCCAAGAAGAAGAAGGGCAACAAGAAGGGTAAGAAAGCATCCAAGGACAAAGGCGATGTTGAGTGCTTCCATTATGGCAAGAAAGGCCATTGGAAGAGGAATTGTCCAGACTACCTGAAGAGTGTGAAGGACAAGAAGCATGGTGATGCTTCTGCCTCAGGTACTTTCATGATTGAGATAAATTATTCTTGTGCTAATCCGACTTCATGGGTATTGGATACCGGTTGTGGTTCTCATATCTGCAATATGTTGCAGGTGCTTAGGAGCCCAAGGAGATTGGAGAGAAACGAGGTGGATCTTCGCGCTGGCAATGGAGCAAGGGTTGCTGCTCATTCTGTTGGAGATGCCGACCTTATTTTGCCTACGGGCCTTTTATTGCATTTGAATAATTGTCTTTATGTTCCGAACATTTCTAGAAACATTATTTTTATTTCTTGTTTAGAACAAGATGGTTTTACTTTTAGTATTAAGAATGGTACATTTTCTATCATTTTGAATGATATTGTTTATGGTACTGCTTCATTAATAAATGGATTGTATTTTCTGGAAATAGGATCTGAAGTGCTCAATGTAGCTGTGAAACGACCTAGGATAGATAATCAATCTTATCTTTGACATTGTAGACTAGGGCACATAAACGAAACAAGATTGTCTAGGATGCATGCAGATGGATACCTAGATTCCATGGATTTGGAATCCTATGGACAATGTGAATCTTGTCTAGCTGGGAAAATGACTTGTCACAAGCCCAAGGGGCTTGAGAGTCATAGGGCTAGTGAGTTATTAGAACTCATTCACACTGATGTTTGTGGGCCAATGTCTATAGAGGCTAGAGGAGGATACTCCTATTTCATCACCTTTACTGATGACAAATCAAGATTTGAGTACGTGTACCTAATGAGATATAAATCTGAAGCCTTTGAAAAGTTCAAGGAGTTTAGGAATGAAGTAGAGAAATAGCGTGGCAAGATGATTAAGACATTACGATCAGATCAGGGTGGTGAATATCTGAGCCATGAGTTTCAGGATTATCTAAGAGAAAATAGAATTCTCTCGTAGTTTACTGCACCTTACACACCACACCAAAATGGTGTCTCCGAAAGGAGAAACAAGACCTTGTTAGACATGGTCAGGTATATGATGAGTGAGACTCAACTTCCAAAATCGTTTTGGGGATATGCCCTAGACACAACGGCATACCTTCTAAATAGGGTACCGTCTAAATCTGTTCAGACCACACCATATAAGATATGGACTGGTAAGAGACCCAACCTGAGTTACCTCAAGGTATGGGGATCGCCAGCTTATGTCAAAGCGTTGGCATCAGACAAGCTTAGTGCTAAGAGTACTAAATGTCTATTTGTGGGGTATCCCAAAGGTACTAAGGGATACTACTTTTACTCCATGGATGAACACAAAATGTTTGTGTCAAAGAATGTTGAGTTCCTTGAGAAGGATTTGATCTCTCAAGGAGCCAGTGGGAGTAAGATTGATCTTGAAGAAGTTCAAGAACCACATGAACAAATTGAGGAACCCAAGTCTGCTCCGCAGGCGACGTTCTCCAATGGAGAAGTAAACACAACTCCGTAGGTCAACAAGGGGCATCCATCCACCTGAGAGGTATGGGTTTGTGATTGAGAATCAGCAAACCGTCGAGGATGATGAACCAAGTAACTACGAAGAGGCAGTCAAGGATGTTGACTCTTCTAGATGGCTTGAAGCCATGGAATCTGAAATGGATTCGATGTATCAAAACAAGGTATGGACCTTGGTTCCTAAACCGGAAGGAATAGTTCCTATTGGTAACAAATGGGTCTTTAAAAGAAAGACTGATGCAGATGGTAACGTTCAGACCTACAAAGCTAGGTTGGTTGCGAAAGGGTATCGTCAAAGACAAGGAGTTGACTATGATGAGACTTTCTCACCTGTTGCCATGATCAAATCTATTAGGATCATGCTTGCAATAGCGGCATATCACGACTATGAAATTTGGCAAATGGATGTCAAGACCGCCTTCTTGAATGGGTTATTGAAGGAGGATGTGTACATGACACAACCTGAAGGCTTTGAAATCAAAGATCAAGAGCATATGGTATGCAAACTTCAAAGGTCGATATCTGGGTTAAAGCAAGCATCAAGGAGTTGGAATATTCGTTTTGACGAAGTCGTTAAGAGTAACGGTTTTATCAAGAACGAGGATGAACCTTGTGTTTACAAGAAGGTTAGTGGGAGTAATGTCGTCTTCCTAGTACTTTATGTAGATGACATATTGTTAATAGGAAATGACATCCCCACATTACAAACGACGAAAGAGTGGCTTTCAAAAAGCTTCACCATGAAGGATTTGGGAGAGGCGACCTTTATACTTGGTGATATAGAGATAGATCAAACAGGCTGCTGGGTTTATCTCAATCCACGTATATTGACAAGATGCTAAAGAGGTTTAGCATGGAAGGGTCGAAAAGGGGTTTTCTTCCCGTCAGTCATGGGGTACATCTTTCAAAGGCCATGTGTCCTAAGTCACAGGCTGAGAAGGATCGCATGAGTGGAATTCCATACGCTTCGGCTATTGGATCCATCATATATGCCATGATATGTACAGACAATATATAATATGCAGATGTACCAGTCATATCAAGACCATCCTTAAGTATTACGAGTCTATGGTGGGGTTGATGAGCTAACAGTGAAAGAGTTCACTGATGCCAGCTTCAAGTGACAAAGATGACTGCAAGTCACAGTCAGGGTTCGTATTCACCTTAAATGGTGGGGCAGTATCTTGGAAGAGTTCCAAGCAGGAGTCAAGACCAGAAGCTGAATATATAGCTGCTTCAGAAGCGGCTAGGAGTGTGATGTAGATGCCCAAGTCAGTATCTGAACTTAGGGTGGTTTAAGCGTGAATGAGCCCATACGGTTGTTGTGCGACGACCCTGGAGCCATTGCGCAGTGAAAGGAACCTAGGTCTCATCAAAGATCTAAGTACGTGCTCCACAGAATATCACCTGATCAGAGAAATCATTGATAGGATGGATGTAAAGATGGATTATGTTCCCACAGATGATAACCTGGTCGATTCTCTGACAAAGGCTGTTTCTCAGAGAAAATATGATA